>NW_026872378.1:0-20478 GCF_033458585.1 Syngnathus typhle | reverse complement strand
TTTGATCGTATGACTATGTTGGAATGTTAACTAGAATAATTAACTTTGACTTGTTAAAACTTTCCACATTCCCTGCAGTTGTTAAAACTTTCCAAATGAAACATTCTTGCTTAGTTAGTTATCTAAAATGCTCCACTAGTATCTGTTTCCACAACCTTGTAAAACAAAGAGCTAAGACCCTCTGTAATGATTAACCAGTTTGCAGAGGTGACCCCCGAAACCTGTTCATTCTCACCTCCACCCCGCTTTCTCTGAATAGTCTCTTGCAAGAGGCGAAAGTCAGGCTGCTTTCAAGCACTTCTGTATCATACAAGGTGATGAAGGCTTTCTCCACTTGCAAGTGTAAAATGGCCAAACTGTCTCACGTGTGATTCTTGCATAAAATGTAGAGTGGGGAAAACTCTATCATGATTGACTTGTGGGGCTGATTTTTTTTTTTTTTTTTAAAATATCCCCTAAAATATGAGAAACTAAAGTCAGAATTCTGACTTTATTCTCAGAATTCTGACTTTAAAGTGGGAATTATCACTTTAATGTCAGAATTCTGACTTTAAAGTGGGAATTATCACTTTAATGTCAGAATTCTGAGGGAATAAGTCAGAAGTCAAAGTTTTATTCCCCCACGTATATGCACATTTGCATTTTATAAAATAAAGGTAGTATTTTACAAATGCTATTACTTTACTGGCTCGTCAATGGAAACGTTACTCACCTTACTACTTGATGTTGCTGCCCTCTGTTGTTTTCTCAAAGATTGTGCAACCCACCACCTACATCATCATGACGGGTCGTGATCAGGTATTCAGAGAGCTGTTGATAACGACATTCAAATACAGAATTTGGGTATGCATGAAAGTTGATTAGAGAGAGTGCATGTTAAGTGCCGAGGGGAATCGTGGAAATTAGTTGCAGGGTCGCACAAAAATGGACAGACTAAATACATGCAAAAATATCAACACTAATGAGACAAAAACAAAGCTTTGCAACTATATTTGTATAAATTAATATAGAATTAACAGAATATTTAGACATTGCTGTTGCTCCCTTTTCAGTATTTCTAGGGTTGCAAACATACAACATACAGTGTCCATTCGTCACGTTACAATACTATACGATTTCAAGATTATGTATGTTTTAATCACAAAGAATATTTGTTTTGTTCATTTAGGATTAGATAAGTATTGAACTGTTAATCATTATGATTGTAAAGCAAATAATGAGGTTCAGATTTTCGTTGAAGTTTTTAGCAGGAAGTTTTCAGAATTTGATCAAATACGATTCGATAATAAAGTGAGAGAATGCAAATTAACGCACTCAGTGCCAACTGTAGCGCTGCCTCCAGCAACCCCTCCTCTTCGTCCTTTAGGGGATTTGTAGTTTTTACTCCCAAGAAACTCCGTCAACTGTTGGAGAGGTTTTTTGAAGAGAAAACTACAATTCCCTCAGAGCTCCTCGAAAGTGCTGCTTGTCAATATGGCTGTTGTCAGACAGACAAAGCGGAGAGGCAAATAATTCGCCTCTGATTAGAAATCCTTGGGAAAAAAAGAGTCGAACGGGGCACTGACATCAAACTGCGTTATTACCGGGCCTCGGTTTAAGTCGAGGTGATCTTTTGATCGTTTCTTCAAGTTAGATGGTGAAGTGGACAATATAAACAGAGGTAAGTGTTGTAGTTTGGCATACAATGCACTGAAAATGTTGGAATATTAATATCAAACCATCGCTAGCAGCAGCGACAGTCGCCGCCGCGTCTAACGTCAGCAAGTCATCGCGTTGCCACGGTTAGCATGTATTGCTAACTAGTGCATACCGCATGCATTTTGCCAAACCCGCTTATTTGCTGTTATTACTTTTTAATGGTTCCCGCAGGCCTATGCGGTTGTCAAAAATATGGTTGGAATTTGTGTAGTGGTTTGAAGCTGGCAAATTTGACGTCACCTCGTACAGTATCCCCCTGCTATACATTTGCTAACATTAGCTATTTGGGCGTGAAAAATGGCATCACCGTAAGGCTTGCTTTGCTGTTCTTGATTTAACCTAAGAAAAATTTGGAGTTCCAACTATGCGACCCTAACTACAACTAAAACTCATGTTGGTAAGGTATTAAACTAAGTAGAAACTAGGTAACAGTAGTGAAAGACACATCGTAATCTAATGACATCTGACGAATATAATCTGTCAGTTAAATAAACATTGTCTCTATGATTCTGCGAGTTCAAATATATTTTCTCCTTCAATGCAAAGTTGCATTGAATGCGTCTTCCGATTAAAAAGAAGCTCCTATCCACTTACAGTGCATACAAAGTCTGCACACCTCAGTTTTGTGTTCAAAACATTTTTCGTGTTTATTGGATCCAATAATCTTTACAACCCAAATGTAAATTGGCAGTCTATCAGCCCTCTCTTTGCAAAACAAATGCTCTAAATTGGGAGGGCATCACCTATGCACAATCCTCTCCTGCTGGGGTTGGCCATATTAAAACTATTCTTTACATGATGTTTACATTCTTTACATCATTGTCATACCAGACATATTCACCTTTAGTATTCTAGCGGAAGTCTGGAGGTTTCACGCTAATGTTGATTAGCAATTTTGAACTGTTCATAATTCATAACAATTTGATAAAGGCGCCACTTTCAGCTGGGAAAATAAAACCAAAACCAAACGTCTTTTGGTGACGAGCAATGTTTTGTTTGTGCTAAACAGACTGTTTGGAATTGTGGCCAGAAAGATCAACCAGGATCTGACATTAAATATTTCTGAGTAGAGCCATATTGATGTATATAAGGGTGTGCACACTTGCACAACCACATTTCAATTGCTTACATTTATTTATTTACCTTCTCAGCATGTTTTTCTCACAGAGTTAACAATAATGGAGGAATAAGTAAATATGTTGGTCTCTTTTATATATCACAAACCATGCAATTGAACCTCTGTGTTTTGTGTGCAGGTCTTGAATTCCATCATTTAAATTTGTTGCAGTCTGTTAATAGTTAACTCTGTAAATGCTTGAACACGGATGGCTAATGATCACTCAGTGTCTGGTTTGGGAGTAAGCAAGTGCGCACAAAATCCAAACGTACCACTGCAGTCGTATTCTAGACACATTGATTTTTAGCATAGCAAATTGCTTATGAAAAGCATTGAGCGTGGGTGGTGCGCATGTCCAGGAGCTGTTAAAGAATGGCCGTCAGAATGTTAAGATCGAATCAGCTGTCAAGGTGACTCTGGCACTCGGCGTGTGTTGCTCGCTGGTTCCCAAAAATAGCTGATATATATTTTTTGTATGCCTAGCCCCTCCCATCCTTTTTCTTTTCACACTTCTATCTCCCACTCTTCATTTTCTTATCTGCTGCTGCTTTATTTTCATCTTGCCGTTTTTGTTCTCTCACTTTCCCTACAGTTTCTCTCGACTTTGCCTTCTATCTTGCCACGCCGCTTCCTGTCGCTGCCTCATCCTTCTCATTTTCTCTGCTGCCCATCTGCAGCTGCGTTTCTTTTCCACCCTTTCCTACTTAATCCTCTCATTTCCCCCTTGACAATCCCCTTCATCTGTCTATTTCTGTCTTCTTGCAGTTCTTTGCCTCAGATTCCCTTTGTATCTCCCCTGACCCCCCCCCCCCTCCCGTTGTCGTTAGGCTCCTAACCATTCCGATTTGTCTCCAGTTCAGCATCAGGATGTCTGACTTCAGCGAGGAACCTCGCTTCACTATCGAGCAGATAGATCTGCTGCAGCGGCTGCGCCGCTCCGGCATGACCAAGCAGGAGATCCTGCATGCGCTGGAAACTCTGGACCGGCTGGACCGGGAGCACGGCGACAAGTTCGGTCGCCGCACCTCATCCTCCTCCTCTTCCTCCTCCGCCTACATGGTAGGCGGGACAAACAGCTGCACCAACAACTCTGCCTCCAACAACACTGCCTCCGCAACCACCACCTCTTCCGTGACGTGCAACGGCGCCATCAACAATGGCGAAGACGGCGTCGGCGACCACTCCGCAACCACTGCCTCCTCTACGACCTCCAAGATATCCACAGCCACGCAGACGCAGTTTGGCAGCAACGGCGGGGGGCTCTCGCCCTCTCTTAGTAACAACTATGACACCTCCCCACCTCCAGCGCCGCCGCCACCCTCCACCATCTTGCCCTCACCTGTCTCACTGGTGGCGTTGTCACAGAATGGGCGTGACAGTCTAGCTGCCACACCCAACGGAAAGCTGTCTCCTCCTCGCTACCCTGTCAACAGCGCCGCAGCAGTAAGAACCTTTGGGTTCGAGCCTATAGAAGAGGACCTTGATGTTGACGATAAAGTGGAGGAGCTGATGAGGTCAGTAGAAAAAAGACCGAGGGCCCTCAATTCAATTAAACTGAGTTTTATTAAACTCTGCTTTTTTTTTTGGATTCGGATTAACTCATTTTAAACTTTGTTTTACTACTCTGACTAGCGCTAATCTTAGATTCAATTAAATGAATGTACAGTATTAACTTGTTTACAGCTGCTGAACTGACTGAGGATCCAAATCAGGGCGAAGAAGAATATGTGACGTGATCACAATCAAAGTAATCAGTTCAATTTTGCTGAAAATCATTGCCCTGGCAAGTTTATACATTCTGTGATGCTTCAAGGGAGCGTGGGCAGAAGTAACAGTGTTATTTACAATGTACCTGCATTCATAATATTTAATTGCAAAGAAAGACACCACATCATTTATGTTGGGGTGCAGGAAAGCTTTTCGGTCCCACCTCAGGCGATTTTATTGGCTCGACTTTGCAAAATGTCAAATAACATTAGGGTTCGAAATCACATGCTCACTGTAGCATTGTAGTCGCTACTTAGGGCCATTACGATCCATCAGTATTCTCCCGTTATCCACCTTTTCCTCAGCCTCTAAGCACTTACACATTAGCCCTCTCCTACCACCGTTAACCTCGAATGCCGTCATGCTTTGGGCCGTGTATTGATTTCGAGTTTCAAACTCGATCCAATTCACAAGGGCCCGGATATGATTCACGTTGATTTTCAATTCAGTTTCGGGTTTCATGCGGTATCAATTTTTCTTTCATTTAGGAAGAACCAATCCAGCAGATAGAAGAAACATTTTGCTCTAACTTGGTGCATCAGTAAAACGATGATGCAGTTACAGTAATCATGTCTGTTAATGAACATGACATAAGTATGCTTATGTGGAATAAAAACAAGTAATGTCATTTTTCACAGTCGGCAAGAATAACCAAATGTAGTAATGTAAAGTGTAATGTCAAACATCTTACCTGATTGCTTAGACTGTGGTGGGTGCTTTGCTTGTCCCTCTGCTTCTTGGCAGTCAGTATTTTTGTAGCTAGTAATGGTGGGTCGTTGTTTTTTTGTAGGAGGGATAGCAGCATGGTAAAAGAGGAGATTAAAGCCTTTCTGGGGAACCGCCGGATCTCGCAGGCTGTGGTGGCACAAGTCACTGGTAAGTACCAACCACATTTTTACATTTCATTCAGAGCATTTTCTGCCAATGTTACGTCTTGATGTCCTGTATGAACATTTTTACTTTGAACTTTCACAAAATGGCTGGCGAAGTTGTCAGTTGAAGAAAACGTCTATATCGGTGCATTTGAGTAGGGGGGATGACGAGACCAACCAACACTCGCGCCTTGGAGTACTTTCGAGTGCAGATGTATTATTTTGAATAACCCAACAGTACATTAGTGATGCAAGGAGCTACATTACAAATATCATTGCATTCTTCTCTTGTCTGCCCTTTTGTTGGCACAATTATTATTCAAGGGATTTGTCTGCTAACTGTGCCAGGGCTTGATGTAAAACACTCACTAATTTGATGTCTGGCTTCCTTCCAGGCATCAGCCAGAGCAGAATCTCCCATTGGCTGCTGCAGCATGGCTCCGATCTGAGTGAGCAGAAGAAGAGGGCCTTCTACCGTTGGTACGCGCTGGAGAAAACGACACCAGGTACAGTTTTACCTAGAAGAAGCAAATGCAGAGAATCTGGCGTATTTATCGTTTTAAAATAAATGAAGCAATGTGAAGTTTCCTCTTAGATGATTGATGAGATGCTCAAGTGTTGAACATCCTGAAATGGGCCTTCTGACGTGATTAGCGGGATACTATTGTGATTTACAAGTTTAGGATGAAATGTGAAACACTCTTGTTTTATAATTTATGCAGCCAACCTAAGGAGCACTTTCCTTACAAAAATATGTGATGCTGCCTCACTTAAAATATTTAAAGACGAGCTTTAATATTTCCCAATGGGAAGAGCCCTAAATACTGATCGGAGGTTTACGCACACTTTTAAAGCCACACTCCAATGCGGTTGCTTAAACAAGTGACATGCTGACTTGGCATCTCCAGTGTAAATGTGTGCTGTATCAACTTATAGACAGGCAGCAGACAGACATCCCACGCCTTGTCCTCTGCGGCATGCCCCTTGCCATCAGCACTGCAAACTGCTCTTTCGTTGTGAAATTTATGGGCGCAGTGAGCCCCGCCAAGCACCGCGCACACTTCCATCAATGCTGCAGAGGAAACGGATGCCCTTTTAATGCTGATTGCAAGAACTATTGCAGGGTTAACCAGTTTGGGTTGGGTTATGACTCTGCAAATGTGTCCTGCCTTTTAGCTGGGTGTCAATAGTATGGTTGCAGTTGGATGAGTCAGAGTAGGAGTTTGGTGTGATAATGCTGAATGCCTGTTGAAATGCCACGCCAACATTGTACAAAGAAATGATGGTTAATGTAACTGTGGAAATGTTGCTGCTTTGTAGTAGCTTACATCATTTCGAGAAGAGCATGGAGGTAAACAACTGAACATTACACTACTTTAAATGTACACAGCAAGAGTATAGATTCTGTGAAAACCGATTTCATTTTTCTACCGGATATTTTGTGTTTTATTGTATTTTTTTTTTTTTAATTCATTTAACTTGTTTTTTCCATGTCAAACAAATAAGAGAAAAGCCCAAAGAAAAGGTTCCCTTAATTTAATTATGTAAAAATCTTATCAGGATATACGTACGTGATTATTGGTACATTCAATTTTGGCCGTATCGTACTTGGGTTGTTAAAATTGTGATGGAATTTTTGTAATCATGGTTTTGGCTTAGACACAATTGTGAAAATCAGAATGTTCCACACAAAATATTCCCATTGAGAAGTGATGATACCTGTGTATTCTACTCGGAGCAATGCTCATTTCTTTTTGTCGACGATAGGTGCCACTCTGAACATGCGGCCGGCGCCATTGCCTCTGGAGGAGATGGAGTGGAGGCAAACTCCTCCTCCACTGGCCACAGCCCCGGGAACTTTCCGACTTCGGCGGGGAAGCCGCTTCACTTGGAGGAAGGAGTGTCTGGCTGTGATGGAGAGGTGAAGAGACAAGAGAGTTAAAAGTTTTTAACAAAATCCCATAGATCCACACCCACCAATAAAAACACTGGCTTGATGGTAGAAATTAAAAACACTCTATTTGGTTGTCTTGGCTCATGTGTAAAATAATTCATTGAGCCTGCTCCTTGTGCCATTTATAGCTACTTCAACGACAACCAGTACCCAGATGAAGCCAAAAGGGAGGAAATTGCCAACGCCTGTAATGCTGTTATTCAGAAACCAGGTAAACTGCAGGTTTTGTAAATTTAGTATGTGAATCACAATGATGGTACGATGTGAAATTTAATCTTTTAATTGATTGGTAGACTTTGCATTGCATTGAGTTGGTGGAATGCCACGTCTGATCTTTTTCAGGGAAGAAGCTATCTGATTTGGAGAGGGTCACTTCCCTCAAAGTTTACAACTGGTTCGCGAACCGCCGCAAAGAAATCAAGAGGCGAGCTAACATTGGTAATGTATCTTTGGGAGCGAACAGTTTCTTTGAAGCATTGAACATTTTTTTTTTTATATAAGCCTTTATGGGCTTGTTACTTATTTAATAAAAAAAATATTTTGTGTATTTTTCATATAACAGAAAAAGTTTATAGATGAGAGGTTGGCTGAAAATACTACTTTAAATCTAGTTCGGTGGTAGTAATAGAAGTATCATCCAAGTTGGTGAGAGAAAGGCTCCAAAGTTGATTCTGACTCAACAATTACTCCTGAAACTACCTGTACGTTGGTTTGTATTGCTAAAAGTACCTCAAGTGGCAAGTCACTGCTGCACTCCAGTTCTCACTAAGAATTGCCATTGATCGACAGTAAATGTCACACTGTGTCCTTTTCCTCCAAGAAGCCACAATCCTGGAGAGTCATGGGATAGACGTGCAGAGTCCAGGAGGACACTCCAACAGTGACGACATTGACGGGAACGATTTCACAGACCAGGTACAGCAGCTTCCTTTATCTCCAACAACTTTGTGGACCTACCGTCGTCTTGACACTAATACCACACAGTCATCTAACTCTGAAAAAATACAAATATGAAGAGGTGGGTTGCTGAGTGACTAAATATTACTTGGTCCGAATTGTAATTATTGGTCGATTTTATTTTATTTCTCAAACTATACTTTTCCTTTTAGGCATGTGATCTGCCATATTTTGACAAGAGACCTCTCAGCCGACAATTTGGCCTTTACCGCTTGGAGCCCAGCTCCCCTACACAGGTAACATTTCACATTTAGTCACATTAGTCATGATCACTTTTTTTCTTTTTTTATATATATATAAAATCAGTCACCTTTTCAATCTTTAACAGTGGGATGGTCGACAGGATTTGTCAAAAGTTGCCTGCTTGTAGTTTGGTGATCCAGTCCAGAAGTCCAGAAATAAAATGGGGGGAAAAAAAGCTCTTAATATTCTCGGATAAACAGTCGCACTGTAAAAAGCATATACAAACATAAAATCAAAACCTGTCTGACACATATTGGGGATGAAACTAAAGAAAGTAAAACAGCCGCTGCAGGTTTTTTTTTCATATATATATACATACATACATTTCATGTTGTGCTATTTTTACCACCTGAGATGTCACGGAAGGCTTCTAAAAAATGTTTCAAAAGCCTCGTCAAGTGGTCTCGGTTCACTTGTTTGTTGTCCACAAGGCTTTGGGTGATAGCATTCACACTCCACCAAACCAACTGTGCGGGAAGGGCAATCAGCTGAACCAACCTGACAAGTGTGAACACATCTGGATTAAGACAGCTAGCACATCGTCTTATATTTGTGTGGTATAGTTTAGTCCTGATGAAACATTGGAAATAATCTTTCAAATGTTGACGTTACAAGAACATAAATAGCTCAATTTGCTGAACGAATTCACACAATCCTATCAAATAGGTCATTCTTCAATTCAGAGGTCCCCAGGGAAACTGCAGCATACCGCAGCACAGAGAGAACTTGACTCACTCAACAAATTCTGGGACAAGTGTGGCAACTCGCAAATTGAAACTCATATTCTCCCCTTCATCCTCTCTCAGGATGACAACGCCGCTCACAGCGAGCACCAGGATCCCATCTCCTTGGCTGTGGAGATGGCCGCAGTCAATCACACCATCTTGGCCCTGTCTAGAACCGGAGGGGTTCCCAGTGACATCAAGACAGAAGTCCTGGAGGACGACTGAACGGCGAGAGGGGAGGAAGCAACAAGAAGCCAAAGGGAAGGAGGAATTTTAAGGTGCATTTTCCAGCGCAGGGACCTTACCTGGAAACTAGGAGCTTTTAGAGGACCCTTGTGTGTTTGGATATATCTAAGTTCAGTTCATTGCTAGAAGAAGACCCCTACTTAGAGGTATTACATACTTCAGGTTTAAAGACAAAAAAGTTCCTGGGCCTCGTAAAAGTACTTTCTAAAAAATCCAGGAACAGAATTTAGGATATGGTTCCCATGGTCCAAACACGCAACGTTCCTCCAAGAGTTCCTAATTCCAGGGTGTTCCTTGTTCCTTCCGAGACCTTATTCCTTCCAAAACCGAACCGACATGACTGATCGTCTCAACTTCCTGATGTATTAACTAATCGTACAACTAAAGAAAAAGGATACTACCATCCCTGAAAAAAAGATAACGTAGAAGTCCTGGCCTTTTCTCACAACCAAGTTCCAGTTGTTTCCCGTCCTCTTCGTCCCTGAACACTCTCCTCTTCTTTTCCTCCCCCACACTCCTCCTTACCTCTTGCAGCTGGTCGCCTGAGCCAATCCTCACTCAGCTCACTCAACCTCAGAGACATACTCAATAAATGTTAACTGTATATATGATAGATAGGTTCTTCTAGTACTCAGTCACCCGAACCTACTGGTGTTCTACCTACCTACTCTCGCAACTCACACCTTGTTATTGTGCAATTAACGACAGGAGAAGCCTCTGGATGATGTCTTGTGGAGAGCGTCTCCTCTGTTAGAGTAAAATCGATTGGCAGTTTCTTTACCGGCCATCCCAACGCTCTGAATGTTCTCAGCTCTCTCGCCGGATGGAATCGATGCGGTTTTCTGCTATCAATGCAAACCTGAAGATGGTTAGCCTTAAGTTCAAACACGCTCACTACAGGACGGCTTTGCATGTCAGGAATCACGAAACGTATTTTACAATGATATATTTTTTTAAGTTTCCATTCTGCAGCAGAAAGTCAACAATCATTGTGATATTTAGCTCGTTGATGAATTAAGTGCTTGAGGCAATGAAGAATCAGTTAATGTGATATTCAAGCAACGTAAGCTATCTACTAATGGAATTTGTGCTTTTATGTTAACGCCATCCATGCCAAAGGAAAAGATGCTGTGATGAGGTTGACTCAAAGTCGCCTCTCGGCACCACAGACTGGTCTCATCATGGACATCTAAAGCCATTTCTTAGAATGGATTTGGCATATGTGTTCTTGGGCCAGTTTGACCCAAATAGGGCAAGTTGTAATGCTTGCTGGCAGAGGCTGGATGTATAAGCGTGACTTGTCCACCTCTGATAATGGCCAAAGAATGTGATAGGAGCTTCTTTTTTTTTTTTTTTTTTTTAATAATTAAGTACAGCAAACTAAAACCCTACGTGGAATTGGTTTGGTCTTTGCCATGTAATTAGCTCAAAGGTTAAACCACCACTTTTAAATGCAGGTTTTTCTCACTGTGCGTAGCTCTCTCTCTCTAAAAAGGACAAAAGTGTCATTTCTTTGATGACGCGGCAACTTTTCAGTCACACTGAGCTTGGCACTTTTTGACCAAAGGAATAGATTTACATCACGGGAAAATGCTTATTTGTGTTATTTTGTTTCACACAAAATGAGTGGAACATCATTTGCTCTAAATGTTCTTATATTCACAGTGGAAAGTGATTTATTCTTTTTCTCAAGAGGAATTCATAGAACCGAAAATAGTAACAAATAAATGTAGCTTATTAAAATGACTAAATTAATGTACATCGACAACGTTTAAAAAATGTTTGAACATTTGGGGACATTTAAAAACAGGACAAAAATTCATTTAGGTTAATTGTTGAATTATCCTTGTTAACATAACACTTAAACCCATTTTCCCAGTGTAAAACTATTGCTTATCAAGAGGCCCAGGAAAAGAATATGTGATGAAATAATAGTTATATTTGGGAACTGTCGAAATGAACTGATTTGGACGCATCACATTCTGTGTTTTTAATGACAACATCAAAAGTGTTTATCAAAGCTCCCTTTCATGCATTTCAAAAAGGATTTAAAAAGGATTTTAAGGTTAAAAAAAAAAAGTATTTATACTCATTTTTATGGCTAATGTACAAAGTGTTTTGAAAAGAATCATGCTTGTTGTTAAATTAAGCCTTTTTAAGTTCACCAGATTTTTTTTACATGTATTTTCTATTGTGTCATTCATTTTTAGACTGAATGGCAGTCTTCCTGTTTGTGTCTGATTTATGTTGTGAAAGACAAATAACAATGCACCTTACGAGGAAAATGTTAAGCTTTTGACTTCAACTTGATGTGATCTTGTCCCTTCCCCTGAAGCCAGACTGCATTGTGAAATGAGAGCGTTTGGATGTTTCCTATTGTGGGAGCACTGGCACAGAAAAAAAAAAATCACTGAAATATTAGGGCAATAGTCCGGTTCAAGTATTTGAACCCTCCTTCCCGGTTTTGCCTTGAGACCACCACAATGGATTTGAAATAAAACAAGATGTGATTGAATTCTAGACCTAAAGATCCTGTTGAACGTAATCCAATCACATCATGTTTTTCCAAATCCATTTGACTGTCATTAGTTTTTCCAAACCCAAGAGTGCAAAATGATAAAATCGTTACCGTTGAGGAAAAAAAATCGCCATGTACTTGTGCAAGATGACTTTGGCACACTTAAAAAAAAAAAGATATAAAGCTCACTTTCTTTGCCATGCACACAAGAGTGCATCTGGAGATTCTCACTTGAAGCTGCTTTCAAATAAATTGTTTATATTGTTTCAGAGATTAAATAGCAGTACCAATTCATATCCAACAGTATTTAACCTGAGTGTTCGGGATGGACGAAATGAGTGCTCAAGGACTGAATCGGATGTATTTCATTTCCAGTAAGGTGGCTGTTCTGAAACCGAGGCTGTAACCCTGACGCTGATATCTCCCCCCCCCCCCCCCCCCCCCACACACACACAAAAAAAAATCCCCAGCATCAATACGTACTCCAGTCGTAGTGCTTCTTCTCCAGGGATGTCCTCTCGTGGTAAGTCAGGGTTTCCATGTTACAGGTCCCTCCTCCGTGTCCCCTGTATAACGCCTCATCCAAATATAGCTCAGAAAAAGAGGACTGAATGCTGTTGTTTCAATCTCGAAAGCTATGTTATGTTCAATTTTATTGTATTGCCCATTTTGAAATTTAGTGCCTTTTTTGGACAGTAGACTGTTCTGTAATTAAGATGTAGTATATATACATTTTTGTACAGTTTCTTTGTTCATTTTTTTTAACTTGTGTTTATTTTTAGTATGATATATATACTGTACAAGAGAATAAAGCTATATCACAGAAACCTTTGGATTTATTATTTTGTGTAAATCACATGTTGCTTTATCGCAAATATTTATTCATTAAAAAAAGGATGTCTGCATTGGTCACTTTTTACTCATGATAGTACTTTTAATTTTGTAAATATTGACAATTGGGTTATGAATCGTTCTCAAATAGGATTTTTTCTTGATATGGGTGAGAACAAATGTTAGCATGCAGTTAGAGGGGGGGGCAATGACTTAAATGCTTCCTTGCCCATTTCTTCAGTAACTAAGGAATTTGTTAACAAAAAACAGCATGATTTTATCGCAGCGATTTAAACATGAGTTATGTTGGATTATGTGAATTTAATGTTTTTTATGGATTTTTATTTGTCACTTCAAATTGGATGCTCTGTGTTTTTAAATCGTTTAATTGCCCTCTGGGAATAAGACATGATTGTTTCATATCAGAAAATGACAATTTATGTTACATCACAAAATCTGAGACTCTTTTTTTTTTTAAATGACGTTAAAAAGCTTTGCACAGTTGGTGACTCCCAAACAATCAAGGCACACAAAGATCAGTACAAAAAAAAAACCCATTAAAAATGCTTAAAAGTAATTATAGAAAACATAACCCTAAAGCAACAAACCTTTTCCATGAAGCCACCTTAAGATTCTAAATTCAGTATACAACTGTTAATGCAAAAACAGTTACTTACTTGGCATGTAGCATTACAAAGTGTTCAAGTGAACACATCCAGGATTGAATGAAAACTGGGAGAAATGGGTCATATCTCCACACATAGAAAGACATTTAACATCAAATACGTGATGTAGAAAACACTTCCAAGCCAAATCTGCACATCTTCCCATTCTCTCCTGTCAAGAATTTTGATGGTCTTCTGCAATATTGCGAGACGATGATGCACCTTTAGCCAGAGCAGTGAGCGTCGCCAGGTTTGGCGCTGATCCTGACAAGTTGGCGCTGCGGCGCTTCTGTTGCTGTCGTCTGCGTTTGCCGCCACCCCGGGTCACCCTGTCCGGCCGGACGAGCACTCCGTAACCTGGATTACAGTGGAAGTAGTGCTTCCCGCCTACGGAGCCGTCATTCTTTCCTGGTAAAGGACACAAATATGATGACTACAAAGTCAAGATGAGTGCTTTTGTTTTTCTGGAAGGGGCGGGGTATTGCGAGGCACCGCTCTTGTCCTCTAGAGGTTTTATGAATTCTAACTGGTCAATAAAACAAAAGGCAAATTTACTTTGAGGCTTTGGGACATTTTCTACTCACCTGCAGGTACCTCAAGTTCCACTCCCACCCACATGCCCTCAGCAAAGTCTGTGGGTCCCACGTAGCGCACGATGCCTCTTTTATTGGTCCCTACAGTGACAAATTCCCCTTCTTTTATCCAATCGGGTAGAATGACCGCGGAAGCTGCCTCGCCTTCCTCGCAATCTAAAATGAGCTCCAAGGGCTCTGCCAGATTAGAGTCCGATTTTGTAGAGGTGCAGGTGTCGGTCTGAACAGGCTCCCCCTCCGAGTCACCGAGTATCCGTTGGAAGGACTTGAGGTCAGACGACTGGACTTTCTGGATCTTGAAAGGCTTGACTGCTGCTGCAGATTCGGAGGGTTGCACGTTGGGTTCTGCTGAGGCATCAAGGTTTTCTAGGTGGACTTTATTGCTGGGTGTTGAGATGGCAAAAGCACTGGTGTTCTTCAAAGAGGATTTTTCCTGAGGACAAGCTAGTGGATCAGAATCCCCCAGCGGGACTATAGATGGTTCAGAGGCCATTTGGGCAGGCTCTTCCAATTTGGATTGTTCGTTCTTCTTTAACACTTCTTGAATTGCTTTAGTTGATTCTTTCGTATTCATTTGAACTGTTCCTGTCACAGAGGTCTTTGGTTTTGAGTCTGTTGGTTGTTGCACTTGGACTATAAATGAATTTGTGAGTGACAGCTCACCGTCTGATTGTGCCGATTCCATCGAGCGGTGTTCTAAATGCACTGTTGGTGGAATGTTGGAGTCTACGCATAGAGACGGAGCTTTGACTTCATGGACAAGAGATGGATTTGGTTTCTGTTGATTTAAATCAGATGAATTGTGATTTGGTTTGGACTGCGGTAGGTTGGTGTCCTCCGTAGCTGCCTGGAAAAACTCTTGAGGTTCAGATCCAGAGCCACTGTCAGATTGCAAGGAAAGTCTCTGTATCACTTTATTTTCTTCTTCATCTGTCACGGCCTCGTAGCTATCAGCTTTTTGGCCTGACGACGGAGGATGGTCCCAGCTCAGCGTGTAGACGTCAGAGAGCGTCGCTGTGGAGATACTCGTTGAAATGTAACCACTTGACGCTTCGCTCATGGAGCTCTGGGTGGAGTCTTCTGTCTCTGGGATGATTGGTGGGGGGAGAGGCACTAATCTGGGACTCTCCTGGTGGATGGCAGGAGGGCTGATTTCCTCAGTAGGAACCTAAAGGGTAACCATGGAAAAATATCAGTTATTGCAAAGCATTCAAGCAGAATTCTCCAATCTCCATTGACACATACAATTGAAATAGTACAGTAGTAAATAACGCAAACTCCGACTTACTTGCCGACGTGTGTTCATTCCCTCTTCAACACTGGCTGACTGCACCATGATACGAGGCACATTCTGCAACAGAGGAGCAATTTTAAAGACTTGACTTCTGTTTTTCCAACAGGTCTCACGGTAGACTCATGAGTGGACTTCTATTTTAACCTCTCTCCACCTGCTCATGTTCGAAATGTCGTTCAAAGCGCATGCCCGAGCAATTTACCGCTGTGACAAAATCATAGATCAGGCATCAGTGAGCTGGTAAGACCAAAATAGAGCCTGGAGGAGAAAGTCCATGTGTGATCAGTAAGACAGATAGTGAAATCACACAGCCTCAAAGAAATTGAAAGTGGGATAGCTAACCAGGCCATCTGTTTCATTATTTTAGGCCTGCGCTTTTCATCCATGTAATGAGGTCTGTATTTTCAAGTTTCACAAAAGAGAAGCATGTATTTAGTGTACCGATTAGCGGTGAAGATGGTGGTAGGAGGCAAATATTTGTTTATCAGATCCCTCAAACAGACAATCACGCTAAAACAATCAAGATAATAGCAGTGTAATTATAATTGCACCCATGATCGTTCATCCAGTTCTCTTGTACTGCCACTCGACGCGAGTTGTTAGCTGATGAAATATTGTGCCATTGGCTTTTAAAAAAAATTTTTTTTCCCTCAATGAACATCATGAAAAATATCACAATCTCAAATCTGGAGCTTTTTTGGGGTGGGAGTCCAAAAGGTTATATTCTGAGGCAGCACACAAGCTGATAAATAAATTTAATGCATTCATGGCAATCTGAGCAATCATTTTCCATGCAGCAGTTGAGGATTAAGAACTAAGGCAACACAACCTACATGGACAGTAGAGAGTAGGTCAAACACATCTATCCTGTCCTGCTGGGGCTCAGGACAGCCAACCTGAAAGTTGAGACATGCAACACATCCAAGATGCCACTTTGAAATACTGTACAGCTAAGGCTGTCAATATTGAATATTTTTTAGAATGGATTATTCAATCAATGAATTGGACAAAATTTTACTTTGCATGTATTAGCCCCCACCTCTCATTTCCTGCTTATTTTGTTTTGATTAGTGATAAAAAATAAATAACAATTAAACAATATCACACAAGAGCAATGAATGTTTTACTCACCAAACTGATTCAGTTAATTGTGCGGTTATACTTTTCCAAAGTAAAAGCAGACTTTTGCAAATGTCTCGTTTTGATTAAACACAAAAGACAAACAACCTATTTGCATGAACGAGAAACGAAAGAAATTAAATGAATGGATAGTGTTGAAAAGCCGATATTAGAAGATTTGGACAATTAAATATGGCTCAAAACGATTACTCGATTCCTAAAATAGCGGTCGATTAATTGAGTTGTACGACATGGAATGTGACTTACGGGTTAATTACATCCCGTAAGACCAGTTTATTTCTTTACAGACTATTTTATTAAGTGTTTTACAACACAACCTGGTCAAAGTCTTAGGTGCCGCAACCATGGCATTGGCAATCTTTGTTTCCACTGCACATGATTTCCTTGATTAGCTTCCCTCCGTGGGCCGTGGAGAGAAGCCACAAACTGTGGCTTAAGGTGCTCATCAGACAACGGGAGTGCTGTCGTGTTTTGTACCGCAGTGAAGAGCTTTGACTCGTGCTTCTCGATGGAACAAACATAACAAGGTTCGGTTCACCTGCTCCTAATTACCGCTCCTTTTACACAGTGTGCTCCTGTCTCATTGGGGGTTGTTTGGAACACGCTTTCATGGCAAACAGCACATCATAAAACACATTATGCAACCCATCAATCATTTGCACCCTAAGTGGTGCTACTTTGCATTTCTAAACAGCTCGCGCTAAATTACAAAACTTGGTTGTACATGACTCAGTCATCACGTTGACAGTGTGTTTCATTAGCACCATCTAATGCATTGCATTTTTTTTGGGGGGGGGTCGAAATAACTAGGATCAAGAATTACAGTGAGTGAATTATCAATTTTTCCTCTCTCCGATATTGGTCAGTAAATTCTAAAGTCACATTTCCATCATATATTTTATATCTTGAACGTGGTGATGAACTTGAAATCCCAAATTAAAGAGTAAAATAAATCCCGAACTGGAGACTACCTGTTGATGGACAGTCGCCTGTTCTCCACTATCTTCTTTTCCACCAGAAATCAATGACTTCAGGAGATTAGGAACGGGCTTCACTGAAAGAAGACAAGATAGAACAGAGTCTAAAAACGTGTTGTAGAAAAGCTAACAAACGGTTGGTAGAGAAGAGGTGATAAGAACTAATGAAGGACAATTTGCCATTACAAGAAGCTCATTTGCTAAGTCGCACCTTTGTCTGGGGTCAGGCTGTGCGATATGGAGCTGGGCAATGTGCGCCTGGACTGAGCAGAAGCAGCGGAGAGGTCCTGGTGACTCTCCCAACCCTGCACAGACACAAACAGTTTGCTATGGGTGGCCTGCAAGCACTACATTGGCTACCCTTGCTCAATATTGTGCTGATACCAAGATCTTTTAAAAGAAAAGGACCCGTCTCACTATTATAGCATTTAGGGTAATAAAAACTAGACTTATAAATCTGTAATGTCATCAGAATTGATTGGAGTCAGCAATAAGACTTTACAGCAAACAGGATCTCCTTCACTGCAGGGATGTTCCCCAATTTTTTAAAAATAATTTTTGGGGGGAGACTTAACTTTTCTGTTAATGATTGGTTATCAGTAAGTCGCTGGTTTGTGATTGGCTCCAAAACCCTGTTAGTGTAAAGCCTTTTGAAAACATCGCGAGCAAGTAAGAGAAATTCCAATGCTGAAGCCTTTTAAGAACAACAAAAATACAAGGTGAAGCTGAAGTACAATGCTTCTCACCTTGAAGTCACCGAGTTTATGAGTTGAAGCGAACACATCCAGATTGCCGACTGAGAGCTGGGTGGAGAATTGAAGACGCAGCACGTGGTAGAGTTAGTGACGGTGGTTAAGGCCAGGGGTGAGGAGAACCGCAAGAGGGCCATTAAGATGTTAGTTACTCAGAGATGCCTCACTTACCCGGTTGACGTTTGGCGAGCTGAGGCAGCGTCTGGGAACTTTCCCTCTGAGTGCTAGTTGCTCCCTCACGGTTACCTCCTACGCATAAAGGTTAAGTTAGGCGGGGGAGTCCATTTATACGCTGTGTATTCACTCCACGCCACAACCTGTCGCAGTCTGTCGAGAGTGAGGATGTTCTCCACAGCCAGGACGCTACGCAGGTATTTCTCGATAGCTGCCTCACTGTCGCCTGACTGGTCATCATCTGCGCTAGCGGCTAATCGGGCCAGCATCTCTCGGTCTTCTGGCCCATGGAAATCCTGAGGGAGCGAAGGTACAAATCAGTAAAAGGGACAAGTAATATTTAAGGGAAGTATCCCCAGGTTCAGTATTATTTGTGAATATAAATACGTTATCAGCTCTCATTAGTTAATACATAGCATGCATTTTAATTTGCTAAGGTAGTAATGGAAAAAACAGAGTCCGCTTGGGTCGCCAAAGTAAAAAAATAATATTTATTTATTTATTTTACAATTAAGTTATGTACTTTTTGTAGATTTTGAGGGAAGAATATTCTGGATCTATATAAAATGCTATAATGCAGACACTTACCCCTGGTATGTTTGAGACAATTTCAAAGGTGACGCCACATCCTGGGATGGTGCTGCGCTGGGACATCCTCTTCAGAAGGCTCTGAGCAAAACCCTACATCACCAACACAAACACAGTGAAAAAGGGTTCTACCCAAGTCCTTAAATTAGAAAGGTTTATGTAAATCTGCTGACAAAAAATAAAAAATAAAAACAAATAAAAAAACAAATAGCTTACCTTTTTCCCAGTGACGTTGACACAAATGCGTTTCCTCAGAATCAGCTGCATGTGGGCAGGGTGGCTCAACTCAACCACGACACGGATCGTGAGGTAGACCCTCTGCTCACCAGATGCCACACGGCTGAGCTCAGGGCAATCGTGTACTGTTGAATCCCAGGATGCCTCCACCTTTACCTAGACCACACAGCAGAGAAAATGTATAAATGCTTTTATCAAATATTAATTAACCCCCTTCGTAATTTACTGCTCTTCGATCACACTGAAAAAACAGAACATGTCACCTTACTTCTGAATCGTCGTGTTTGACAACGTGAAGGTCAAAGAAGTCATCTTCATATTCCCCAGCAAGATATGCATCGACACCCCCGGCGAGAGGGGCAGAAAGGTTCGACTGGAAATCATCAGCTACAGACCAAACCATTAAAGAAATGAATTCACTATTAATTCAGTGAACGACAGTGTTGTTGGAAGATTTAAAGACACCAACCACTGAGATCCAGAAACAGGACAGGAATGTGTGTTTCCATTCCTGGTACAGGAACTCTATAAGAGGAAAGTATCATTGTTTGGTTGTATTGAATAAACCACCAATAGGACACACACACACCTTTCAACTGGTGCTCCAGGAATGCCACTGCCAGCTGACGGCACCAAAACGGCATTGCGTTCTTCGGTGAGTGTCAGGCGGCACTCCAGCAGCTGAGACTCCCTTTCTAGATCATCTTCTGACTTATCTGTATGCACAAACACAAGAGAAATCACTGTTTGGTAATGAAAGAGCGGAGATAATGTGAGTGTTTCTCCCATTAACTTGAAATGTCTTGTCAATTAAAATTAAAACCCAAAAAAGTTGATGTGCTGCTCACTGGTAGTAGAAGTGGGAAGATTCACACTTCCATAAAACAAAGGAGTGTTTTACGACATGAGTACCTTGTTTGGACACGATTTTCTGCAACTGCTGGTCTAGATACTCCTGGCGCTGAGTGAGTGTCGCCAGCCACTGTTCCCGCATTCTTTCCAAATCCTCTTCCTTCACAAAAACACATCAGAAATAGCCTTTTGATGTTCTGCTCACCAAGTAAAACATTAGCTAATATGTTATCATCTGTAAGAGCAAACCTTGAGCACTTACTTGGTAACTGTCGATT
>NW_026872377.1:0-15000 GCF_033458585.1 Syngnathus typhle | reverse complement strand
GCGGCCGGTCCTCCCCGTCGTTCCGCCGGCTTGTGTTTAAGGAGGCGGCCGGTCCTCCACTATTCCTTCCTTGGATGGAAAGCATGTAGCACTTTGAAAATTTTCGAGCACTGTGACACTTTGAAAATTTTCGAGAGTTTTTGTACTTAGAAAATTTTTCGCTCTTGCACTTCCAGAGTGCTTTGCGGTAGCTCCTAGGTTCGCTGTCCGAGCATGTGAACACTTTTTGGGGGGGAACACATCGCTAGAGACACCAGCCGCCTGGTTCTCGGGGCCAAAACTTGTGTTCCCCACACTCGTTCTGACTATATTTTGCGATTTGGGGGTAAAGGTAATGAGTACAGTGACTAGGGGGACCAACTCATCGTACTCTGGCGCACCAACAGACCAAAGCTGGTACTGCACTTACCCCTGGTACCCCAACGCCTGGTACCTGACGGGCGAGAGGCTGATTTTTCGCTATTTGCGGCCGACCGAGGGAACCAGACAAAGCGGACACTTTACGGCGCAAGAGCCGTTGGCACTTAGAAATTTTTCGACAAAGTTGGCGCGAGCTCCAGAAGGAGAGGCTGATTTTTCGCTATTTGTGGCCGACCGAGGGAACCAGGCAAAGCGGACACTTTACGGCGCAAGAGCCGTTGGCACTTAGAAATTTTTTGACAAAGTTGGCGCGAGCTCCAGAAGGAGAGGCTGATTTTTCGCTATTTGTGGCCGACCGAGGGAACCAGGCAAAGCGGACACTTTACGGCGCAAGAGCCGTTGGCACTTAGAAAATATTCGCCAAAGTTGGCACGAGCTCCAGAAGGAGAGGCTGATTTTTCGCTATTTGTGGCCGACCGAGGGAACCAGACAAAGCGGACACATTACGGCGCAAGAGCCGTTGGCACTTAGAAAATATTCGCCAAAGTTGGCACGAGCTCCAGAAGGAGAGGCTGATTTTTCGCTATTTGTGGCCGACCGAGGGAACCAGACAAAGCGGACACTTTACGGCGCAAGAGCCGTTGGCACTTGCGCGAGCTCCAGAAGGAGAGGCTGATTTTTCGCTATTTGTGGCCGACCGAGGGAACCAGACAAAGCGGACACATTACGGCGCAAGAGCCGTTGGCACTTAGAAAATATTCGCCAAAGTTGGCACGAGCTCCAGAAGGAGAGGCTGATTTTTCGCTATTTGTGGCCGACCGAGGGAACCAGACAAAGCGGACACTTTACGGCGCAAGAGCCGTTGGCACTTGCGCGAGCTCCAGAAGGAGAGGCTGATTTTTCGCTATTTGTGGCCGACCGAGGGAACCAGACAAAGCGGACACTTTACGGCGCAAGAGCCGTTGGCACTTAGAAAATATTCGCCAAAGTTGGCACGAGCTCCAGAAGGAGAGGCTGATTTTTCGCCGTTTGTGGCCGACCGAGGGAACCAGACAAAGCGGACACTTTACGGCGCAAGAGCCGTTGGCACTTAGGCGAGCTCCAGAAGGAGAGGCTGATTTTTCGCTATTTGTGGCCGACCGAGGGAACCAGGCAAAGCGGACACATTACGGCGCAAGAGCCGTTGGCACTTAGAAAATATTCGCCAAAGTTGGCACGAGCTCCAGAAGGAGAGGCTGATTTTTCGCTATTTGTGGCCGACCGAGGGAACCAGGCAAAGCGGACACATTACGGCGCAAGAGCCGTTGGCACTTAGGCGAGCTCCAGAAGGAGAGGCTGATTTTTCGCCGTTTGTGGCCGACCGAGGGAACCAGGCAAAGCGGACACATTACGGCGCAAGAGCCGTTGGCACTTAGGCGAGCTCCAGAAGGAGAGGCTGGTTTTTCGCCGTTTGTGGCCGACCGAGGGAACCAGGCAAAGCGGACACATTACGGCGCAAGAGCCGTTGGCACTTAGGCGAGCTCCAGAAGGAGAGGCTGGTTTTTCGCCGTTTGTGGCCGACCGAGGGAACCAGGCAAAGCGGACACATTACGGCGCAAGAGCCGTTGGCACTTAGGCGAGCTCCAGAAGGAGAGGCTGATTTTTCGCCGTTCGTGGCCGACCGAGGGAACCAGGCAAAGCGGACACATTACGGCGCAAGACCCGTTGGCACTTAGGCGAGCTCCAGAAGGAGAGGCTGGTTTTTCGCTATTTGTGGCCGACCGAGGGAACCAGGCAAAGCGGACACATTACGGCGCAAGAGCCGTTGGCACTTAGGCGAGCTCCAGAAGGAGAGGCTGGTTTTTCGCTATTTGTGGCCGACCGAGGGAACCAGGCAAAGCGGACACATTACGGCGCAAGAGCCGTTGGCACTTAGGCGAGCTCCAGAAGGAGAGGCTGGTTTTTCGCTATTTGTGGCCGACCGAGGGAACCAGGCAAAGCGGACACATTACGGCGCAAGAGCCGTTGGCACTTAGGCGAGCTCCAGAAGGAGAGGCTGGTTTTTCGCTATTTGTGGCCGACCGAGGGAACCAGGCAAAGCGGACACATTACGGCGCAAGAGCCGTTGGCACTTAGAAAATATTCGCCAAAGTTGGCACGAGCTCCAGAAGGAGAGGCTGATTTTTCGCTATTTGTGGCCGACCGAGGGAACCAGGCAAAGCGGACACATTACGGCGCAAGAGCCGTTGGCACTTAGGCGAGCTCCAGAAGGAGAGGCTGATTTTTCGCCGTTTGTGGCCGACCGAGGGAACCAGGCAAAGCGGACACATTACGGCGCAAGAGCCGTTGGCACTTAGAAAATATTCGCCAAAGTTGGCACGAGCTCCAGAAGGAGAGGCTGATTTTTCGCTATTTGTGGCCGACCGAGGGAACCAGGCAAAGCGGACACATTACGGCGCAAGAGCCGTTGGCACTTAGGCGAGCTCCAGAAGGAGAGGCTGATTTTTCGCCGTTTGTGGCCGACCGAGGGAACCAGGCAAAGCGGACACATTACGGCGCAAGAGCCGTTGGCACTTAGGCGAGCTCCAGAAGGAGAGGCTGGTTTTTCGCCGTTTGTGGCCGACCGAGGGAACCAGGCAAAGCGGACACATTACGGCGCAAGAGCCGTTGGCACTTAGGCGAGCTCCAGAAGGAGAGGCTGGTTTTTCGCCGTTTGTGGCCGACCGAGGGAACCAGGCAAAGCGGACACATTACGGCGCAAGAGCCGTTGGCACTTAGGCGAGCTCCAGAAGGAGAGGCTGATTTTTCGCCGTTCGTGGCCGACCGAGGGAACCAGGCAAAGCGGACACATTACGGCGCAAGACCCGTTGGCACTTAGGCGAGCTCCAGAAGGAGAGGCTGGTTTTTCGCTATTTGTGGCCGACCGAGGGAACCAGGCAAAGCGGACACATTACGGCGCAAGAGCCGTTGGCACTTAGGCGAGCTCCAGAAGGAGAGGCTGGTTTTTCGCTATTTGTGGCCGACCGAGGGAACCAGGCAAAGCGGACACATTACGGCGCAAGAGCCGTTGGCACTTAGGCGAGCTCCAGAAGGAGAGGCTGGTTTTTCGCTATTTGTGGCCGACCGAGGGAACCAGGCAAAGCGGACACATTACGGCGCAAGAGCCGTTGGCACTTAGGCGAGCTCCAGAAGGAGAGGCTGGTTTTTCGCTATTTGTGGCCGACCGAGGGAACCAGGCAAAGCGGACACATTACGGCGCAAGAGCCGTTGGCACTTAGGCGAGCTCCAGAAGGAGAGGCTGGTTTTTCGCTATTTGTGGCCGACCGAGGGAACCAGGCAAAGCGGACACATTACGGCGCAAGAGCCGTTGGCACTTAGAAAATATTCGCCAAAGTTGGCACGAGCTCCAGAAGGAGAGGCTGATTTTTCGCTATTTGTGGCCGACCGAGGGAACCAGGCAAAGCGGACACATTACGGCGCAAGAGCCGTTGGCACTTAGGCGAGCTCCAGAAGGAGAGGCTGGTTTTTCGCCGTTTGTGGCCGACCGAGGGAACCAGGCAAAGCGGACACATTACGGCGCAAGAGCCGTTGGCACTTAGGCGAGCTCCAGAAGGAGAGGCTGGTTTTTCGCTATTTGTGGCCGACCGAGGGAACCAGGCAAAGCGGACACATTACGGCGCAAGAGCCGTTGGCACTTAGGCGAGCTCCAGAAGGAGAGGCTGGTTTTTCGCCGTTTGTGGCCGACCGAGGGAACCAGGCAAAGCGGACACATTACGGCGCAAGAGCCGTTGGCACTTAGGCGAGCTCCAGAAGGAGAGGCTGGTTTTTCGCTATTTGTGGCCGACCGAGGGAACCAGGCAAAGCGGACACATTACGGCGCAAGAGCCGTTGGCACTTAGGCGAGCTCCAGAAGGAGAGGCTGATTTTTCGCCGTTTGTGGCCGACCGAGGGAACCAGGCAAAGCGGACACATTACGGCGCAAGAGCCGTTGGCACTTAGGCGAGCTCCAGAAGGAGAGGCTGGTTTTTCGCTATTTGTGGCCGACCGAGGGAACCAGGCAAAGCGGACACATTACGGCGCAAGAGCCGTTGGCACTTAGGCGAGCTCCAGAAGGAGAGGCTGGTTTTTCGCTATTTGTGGCCGACCGAGGGAACCAGGCAAAGCGGACACATTACGGCGCAAGAGCCGTTGGCACTTAGAAAATATTCGCCAAAGTTGGCACGAGCTCCAGAAGGAGAGGCTGATTTTTCGCTATTTGTGGCCGACCGAGGGAACCAGGCAAAGCGGACACATTACGGCGCAAGAGCCGTTGGCACTTAGGCGAGCTCCAGAAGGAGAGGCTGGTTTTTCGCCGTTTGTGGCCGACCGAGGGAACCAGGCAAAGCGGACACATTACGGCGCAAGAGCCGTTGGCACTTAGGCGAGCTCCAGAAGGAGAGGCTGGTTTTTCGCTATTTGTGGCCGACCGAGGGAACCAGGCAAAGCGGACACTTTACGGCGCAAGAGCCGTTGGCACTTAGAAAATATTCGCCAAAGTTGGCACGAGCTCCAGAATGAGAGGCTGATTTTTCGCCGTTTGTGGCCGACCGAGGGAACCAGGCAAAGCGGACACATTACGGCGCAAGAGCCGTCGGCACTTAGGCGAGCTCCAGAAGGAGAGGCTGATTTTTTCGCTATTTGTGGCCGACCGAGGGAACCAGGCAAAGCGGACACATTACGGCGCAAGAGCCGTTGGCACTTAGAAAATATTCGCCAAAGTTGGCACGAGCTCCAGAATGAGAGGCTGATTTTTCGCCGTTTGTGGCCGACCGAGGGAACCAGACAAAGCGGACACATTACGGCGCAAGAGCCGTTGGCACTTAGGCGAGCTCCAGAAGGAGAGGCTGATTTTTCGCTATTTGTGGCCGACCGAGGGAACCAGGCAAAGCGGACACTTTACGGCGCAAGAGCCGTTGGCACTTAGAAAATATTCGCCAAAGTTGGCACGAGCTCCAGAAGGAGAGGCTGATTTTTCGCCGTTTGTGGCCGACCGAGGGAACCAGACAAAGCGGACACATTACGGCGCAAGAGCCGTTGGCACTTAGGCGAGCTCCAGAAGGAGAGGCTGATTTTTCGCTATTTGTGGCCGACCGAGGGAACCAGGCAAAGCGGACACTTTACGGCGCAAGAGCCGTTGGCACTTAGAAAATATTCGCCAAAGTTGGCACGAGCTCCAGAAGGAGAGGCTGATTTTTCGCCGTTTGTGGCCGACCGAGGGAACCAGACAAAGCGGACACATTACGGCGCAAGAGCCGTTGGCACTTAGGCGAGCTCCAGAAGGAGAGGCTGATTTTTCGCTATTTGTGGCCGACCGAGGGAACCAGGCAAAGCGGACACTTTACGGCGCAAGAGCCGTTGGCACTTAGAAAATATTCGCCAAAGTTGGCACGAGCTCCAGAAGGAGAGGCTGATTTTTCGCCGTTTGTGGCCGACCGAGGGAACCAGACAAAGCGGACACATTACGGCGCAAGAGCCGTTGGCACTTAGGCGAGCTCCAGAAGGAGAGGCTGATTTTTCGCTATTTGTGGCCGACCGAGGGAACCAGGCAAAGCGGACACTTTACGGCGCAAGAGCCGTTGGCACTTAGAAAATATTCTGAAATTCTCACCGACCTCCGTGGTGGAGAGGCCGAATTTTCGACATTCGTGGCCGACCGGGGAACCGTCGCCACTCGGACAACTTGTGCGGCAGCCCTCGGTGATTTTAGGACCGCTTTTTCACCCTCGCTGTCCGACCGGAGAACCGTCGTAGCTCGGACAGTTCGTGTGCCAGCATCCGCTGGCACTTAGAAAATTTTAAAAAAGAAAAAAATAGTCTTCTGCATATACGTTCTGACTATATTTTGCGATTAGGGGGTAAAGGTAATGAGTACAGTGACTAGGGGGACCAACTCATCGTACTCTGGCGCACCAACACGCCAAGGTTGGTACTGCACTTAGGCTGATTTTTGCGCTATTCGCGGCCGACCGGGGAACCAGCGCGGAGCGGACACATTACGGCGAATGAGCCGTTGGCACTTAGAAAATTTTTGAGCTTTTTTCGAACTTCCGTGAGGCTGATTTTGCGCTATTCGCGGCCGACCGGGGAACCAGCGCGGAGCGGACACATTACGGCGAATGAGCCGTTGGCACTTAGAAAATTTTTGAGCTTTTTTCGAACTTCCGTGAGGCTGATTTTGCGCTATTCGCGGCCGACCGGGGAACCAGCGCGGAGCGGACACATTACGGCGAATGAGCCGTTGGCACTTAGAAAATTTTTGAGCTTTTTTCGGACTTCCGTGTGGAGCTTTGGGGCCGTTCCGCCTAACTTTTTATGCCCGATTAGGCTTCCAGGGAGGCGGCTAAGCATTATTGACCAATCATGGAGCTTTTTTGGGACTTCCGTGTGGAGCTTTGGGGCCGTTCCGCCTAACTTTTTATGCCCGATTAGGCTTCCAGGGAGGCGGCTAAGCATTATTGACCAATCATGGAGCTTTTTTGGGACTTCCGTGTGGAGCTTTGGGGCCGTTCCGCCTAGCTTTTTATGCCCGATTAGGCTTCCAGGGAGGCGGCTAAGCATTATTGACCAATCATGGAGCTTTTTTGGGACTTCCGTGTGGAGCTTTGGGGCCGTTCCGCCTAGCTTTTTATGCCCGGTTAGGCTTCCAGGGAGGCGGCTAAGCATTATTGACCAATCATGGAGCTTTTTTTGGACTTCCGTGTGGAGCTTTGGGGCCGTTCCGCCTAGCTTTTTATGCCCGATTAGGCTTCCAGGGAGGCGGCTAAGCATTATTGACCAATCATGGAGCTTTTTTGGGACTTCCGTGTGGAGCTTTGGGGCCGTTCCGCCTAGCTTTTTATGCCCGATTAGGCTTCCAGGGAGGCGGCTAAGCATTATTGACCAATCATGGAGCTTTTTTGGGACTTCCGTGTGGAGCTTTGGGGCCGTTCCGCCTAGCTTTTTATGCCCGATTAGGCTTCCAGGGAGGCGGCTAAGCATTATTGACCAATCATGGAGCTTTTTTGGGACTTCCAGCCGGTGCTTTGGGGGCCTTCCCCCTCACTTTCTACGCCCGATTGGGCTTCCAGGGACGCGGCTAAGCATTTTTAACAGAAATGGAGCTTTTTGCGGAGCTCCAGCCGGTGCCACCGGCAGGCCGTGCACGCGGACGAGATGACCGAAAGAAGCTCCAGGAGAGCGGATGGACGCTTTTTAAGCACCGAGGCGGAGATCGCGGAGCTTTAATAGACTTCCAGCGGGCCCAAAGCGGCCAGGCAGACGGCGCAGCGCGACCTGGTACCTCGCACGGGACGCATCGCCCCCCCCGCGCACAGTTCCAGGGGGCCGGGATGACGTTTCAAAGCTGCCGCTGCAGCTGCGGCGGGGAGTGGCCTCCCTCCGGTGGACACGACGAGTAAATGACACCGGCCGCTGACGCAAACCCACGCCGGACAGCGGCTCGAAAGGCGGCTAAGCATTCAAGGAAGCACCGTCTGGAGCTTCAGAGCCGTTCCGCCTGACTTTTAACGTAGAGTACCGGGCGCAAACCACTAACTCAAGCCCGGCATGGCAGCTCGAAAGGCGGCTAAGCATTCAAGGAAGCACCGTCTGGAGCTTCAGAGCCGTTCCGCCTGACTTTTAACGTAGAGTACCGGGCGCAAACCACTAACTCAAGCCCGGCATGGCAGCTCGAAAGGCGGCTAAGCATTCAAGGAAGCACCGTCTGGAGCTTCAGAGCCGTTCCGCCTGACTTTTAACGTAGAGTACCGGGCGCAAACCACTAACTCAAGCCCGGCATGGCAGCTCGAAAGGCGGCTAAGCATTCAAGGAAGCACCGTCTGGAGCTTCAGAGCCGTTCCGCCTGACTTTTAACGTAGAGTACCGGGCGCAAACCACTAACTCAAGCCCGGCATGGCAGCTCGAAAGGCGGCTAAGCATTCAAGGAAGCACCGTCTGGAGCTTCAGAGCCGTTCCGCCTGACTTTTAACGTAGAGTACCGGGCGCAAACCACTAACTCAAGCCCGGCATGGCAGCTCGAAAGGCGGCTAAGCATTCAAGGAAGCACCGTCTGGAGCTTCAGAGCCGTTCCGCCTGACTTTTAACGTAGAGTACCGGGCGCAAACCACTAACTCAAGCCCGGCATGGCAGCTCGAAAGGCGGCTAAGCATTCAAGGAAGCACCGTCTGGAGCTTCAGAGCCGTTCCGCCTGACTTTTAACGTAGAGTACCGGGCGCAAACCACTAACTCAAGCCCGGCATGGCAGCTCGAAAGGCGGCTAAGCATTCAAGGAAGCACCGTCTGGAGCTTCAGAGCCGTTCCGCCTGACTTTTAACGTAGAGTACCGGGCGCAAACCACTAACTCAAGCCCGGCATGGCAGCTCGAAAGGCGGCTAAGCATTCAAGGAAGCACCGTCTGGAGCTTCAGAGCCGTTCCGCCTGACTTTTAACGTAGAGTACCGGGCGCAAACCACTAACTCAAGCCCGGCATGGCAGCTCGAAAGGCGGCTAAGCATTCAAGGAAGCACCGTCTGGAGCTTCAGAGCCGTTCCGCCTGACTTTTAACGTAGAGTACCGGGCGCAAACCACTAACTCAAGCCCGGCATGGCAGCTCGAAAGGCGGCTAAGCATTCAAGGAAGCACCGTCTGGAGCTTCAGAGCCGTTCCGCCTGACTTTTAACGTAGAGTACCGGGCGCAAACCACTAACTCAAGCCCGGCATGGCAGCTCGAAAGGCGGCTAAGCATTCAAGGAAGCACCGTCTGGAGCTTCAGAGCCGTTCCGCCTGACTTTTAACGTAGAGTACCGGGCGCAAACCACTAACTCAAGCCCGGCATGGCAGCTCGAAAGGCGGCTAAGCATTCAAGGAAGCACCGTCTGGAGCTTCAGAGCCGTTCCGCCTGACTTTTAACGTAGAGTACCGGGCGCAAACCACTAACTCAAGCCCGGCATGGCAGCTCGAAAGGCGGCTAAGCATTCAAGGAAGCACCGTCTGGAGCTTCAGAGCCGTTCCGCCTGACTTTTAACGTAGAGTACCGGGCGCAAACCACTAACTCAAGCCCGGCATGGCAGCTCGAAAGGCGGCTAAGCATTCAAGGAAGCACCGTCTGGAGCTTCAGAGCCGTTCCGCCTGACTTTTAACGTAGAGTACCGGGCGCAAACCACTAACTCAAGCCCGGCATGGCAGCTCGAAAGGCGGCTAAGCATTCAAGGAAGCACCGTCTGGAGCTTCAGAGCCGTTCCGCCTGACTTTTAACGTAGAGTACCGGGCGCAAACCACTAACTCAAGCCCGGCATGGCAGCTCGAAAGGCGGCTAAGCATTCAAGGAAGCACCGTCTGGAGCTTCAGAGCCGTTCCGCCTGACTTTTAACGTAGAGTACCGGGCGCAAACCACTAACTCAAGCCCGGCATGGCAGCTCGAAAGGCGGCTAAGCATTCAAGGAAGCACCGTCTGGAGCTTCAGAGCCGTTCCGCCTGACTTTTAACGTAGAGTACCGGGCGCAAACCACTAACTCAAGCCCGGCATGGCAGCTCGAAAGGCGGCTAAGCATTCAAGGAAGCACCGTCTGGAGCTTCAGAGCCGTTCCGCCTGACTTTTAACGTAGAGTACCGGGCGCAAACCACTAACTCAAGCCCGGCATGGCAGCTCGAAAGGCGGCTAAGCATTCAAGGAAGCACCGTCTGGAGCTTCAGAGCCGTTCCGCCTGACTTTTAACGTAGAGTACCGGGCGCAAACCACTAACTCAAGCCCGGCATGGCAGCTCGAAAGGCGGCTAAGCATTCAAGGAAGCGACGCCGGCCGGTCCGCGGGCCAAATAGGGTCCAGTAAAGTACCGGGCGCAAACCACTAACTCAAGCCCGGCATGGCAGCTCGAAAGGCGGCTAAGCATTCAAGGAAGCGACGCCGGCCGGTCCGCGGGCCAAATAGGGTCCAGTAAAGTACCGGGCGCAAACCACTAACTCAAGCCCGGCATGGCAGCTCGAAAGGCGGCTAAGCATTCAAGGAAGCGACGCCGGCCGGTCCGCGGGCCAAATAGGGTCCAGTAAAGTACCGGGCGCAAACCACTAACTCAAGCCCGGCATGGCAGCTCGAAAGGCGGCTAAGCATTCAAGGAAGCGACGCCGGCCGGTCCGCGGGCCAAATAGGGTCCAGTAAAGTACCGGGCGCAAACCACTAACTCAAGCCCGGCATGGCAGCTCGAAAGGCGGCTAAGCATTCAAGGAAGCGACGCCGGCCGGTCCGCGGGCCAAATAGGGTCCAGTAAAGTACCGGGCGCAAACCACTAACTCAAGCCCGGCATGGCAGCTCGAAAGGCGGCTAAGCATTCAAGGAAGCGACGCCGGCCGGTCCGCGGGCCAAATAGGGTCCAGTAAAGTACCGGGCGCAAACCACTAACTCAAGCCCGGCATGGCAGCTCGAAAGGCGGCTAAGCATTCAAGGAAGCGACGCCGGCCGGTCCGCGGGCCAAATAGGGTCCAGTAAAGTACCGGGCGCGGCCACTAACGCCTTGTGGCGGTCGCCTTGTGGCGGTCGGGGGGTGGCGGTCGGGGCTGGCGCTTGGGGCCGGTGGCGGTCGCCTTGTGGCGGTCGCCTTGTGGCGGTCGGGGGGTGGCGGTCGGGGCTGGCGCTTGGGGCCAGTGGCGGTCGCCTTGTGGCGGTCGCCTTGTGGCGGTCGCCTTGTGGCGGTCGCCTTGTGGCGGTCGCCTTGTGGCGGTCGGGGGGGTGGCGGTCGGGGCTGGCGCTTGGGGCCAGTGGCGGTCGCCTTGTGGCGGTCGCCTTGTGGCGGTCGCCTTGTGGCGGTCGCCTTGTGGCGGTCGCCTTGTGGCGGTCGGGGGGTGGCGGTCGGGGCTGGCGCTTGGGGCCAGTGGCGGTCGCCTTGTGGCGGTCGCCTTGTGGCGGTCGCCTTGTGGCGGTCGCCTTGTGGCGGTCGCCTTGTGGCGGTCGGGGGGGTGGCGGTCGGGGCTGGCGCTTGGGGCCGGTGGCGGTCGCCTTGTGGCGGTCGCCTTGTGGCGGTCGGGGGGGTGGCGGTCGGGGCTGGCGCTTGGGGCCGGTGGCGGTCGCCTTGTGGCGGTCGCCTTGTGGCGGTCGCCTTGTGGCGGTCGGGGGGTGGCGGTCGGGGCTGGCGCTTGGGGCCGGTGGCGGTCGCCTTGTGGCGGTCGCCTTGTGGCGGTCGGGGGGTGGCGGTCGGGGCTGGCGCTTGGGGCCGGTGGCGGTCGCCTTGTGGCGGTCGCCTTGTGGCGGTCGCCTTGTGGCGGTCGCCTTGTGGCGGTCGGGGGGTGGCGGTCGGGGCTGGCGCTTGGGGCCAGTGGCGGTCGCCTTGTGGCGGTCGCCTTGTGGCGGTCGCCTTGTGGCGGTCGCCTTGTGGCGGTCGCCTTGTGGCGGTCGGGGGGTGGCGGTCGGGGCTGGCGCTTGGGGCCGGTGGCGGTCGCCTTGTGGCGGTCGCCTTGTGGCGGTCGGGGGGTGGCGGTCGGGGCTGGCGCTTGGGGCCGGTGGCGGTCGCCTTGTGGCGGTCGCCTTGTGGCGGTCGCCTTGTGGCGGTCGGGGGGTGGCGGTCGGGGCTGGCGCTTGGGGCCGGTGGCGGTCGCCTTGTGGCGGTCGCCTTGTGGCGGTCGGGGGGTGGCGGTCGGGGCTGGCGCTTGGGGCCGGTGGCGGTCGCCTTGTGGCGGTCGCCTTGTGGCGGTCGCCTTGTGGCGGTCGGGGGGTGGCGGTCGGGGCTGGCGCTTGGGGCCGGTGGCGGTCGCCTTGTGGCGGTCGCCTTGTGGCGGTCGCCTTGTGGCGGTCGGGGGGTGGCGGTCGGGGCTGGCGCTTGGGGCTGGCGTCCGCCAATAGTGGTTTAATTTCGGGAGGAAGATTGATTTTCGTCCCAAGCCCGCCGCTGGAGAAAATTTTAGGTACCAGGAGTGGATTTTTTTTGTCCACTCAGGAGGGGGACGTTGGCTGGTTTGGTGTCCGGGGGAAAGTGCTCTTTTCTCGGCCAGGAGAAAGATTAGACTCCCAGCCCGCCGCTGGAGAAAATTCTAGGTACCAGGAGTGGATTTTTTTTGTCCACTCAGGAGGGGGACGTGCTTTGTTGTCCGGGGGAAAGTGCTCTTTTCTCTGCCAGGAGAAAGATTAGACTCCCAGCCCGCCGCTGGAGAAAATCTTAGGTACCAGGAGTGGATTTTTTTTGTCCACTCAGGAGGGGGACGTGCTTTGTTGTCCGGGGAGAGTGCTCTTTTCTCGGCCAGGAGAAAGATTAGACTCCCAGCCCGCCGCTGGAGAAAATTCTAGGTACCAGGAGTGGATTTTTTTTGTCCACTCAGGAGGGGGACGTGCTTTGTTGTCCGGGGAGAGTGCTCTTTTCTCGGCCAGGAGAAAGATTAGACTCCCAGCCCGCCGCTGGAGAAAATTCTAGGTACCAGGAGTGGATTTTTTTTGTCCACTCAGGAGGGGGACGTGCTTTGTTGTCCGGGGAGAGTGCCTGGTCCCCGGACCAGCCTCTTAGGCGCGCCCGCTGTCATTCTCCGGAGATTAAGTTATACTAAGGGGAGGCTGCCTCCTCCCGCCTGCTGCCCGAGGATGCTGCCTCATCCCCGGACTGGCCTCTTGCGCGCGCCCGCTGTCATTCTCCGGAGACTAAGTTATACTAAGGGGAGGCTGCCTCCTCCCGCCTGCTGCCCGAGGATGCTGCCTCATCCCCGGACTGGCCTCTTGCGCGCGCCCGCTGTCATTCTCCGGAGACTAAGTTATACTAAGGGGAGGCTGCCTCCTCCCGCCTGCTGCCCGAGGATGCTGCCTCATCCCCGGACTGGCCTCTTGCGCGCGCCCGCTGTCATTCTCCGGAGACTAAGTTATACTAAGGGGAGGCTGCCTCCTCCCGCCTGCTGCCCGAGGATGCTGCCTCATCCCCGGACTGGCCTCTTGCGCGCGCCCGCTGTCATTCTCCGGAGACTAAGTTATACTAAGGGGAGGCTGCCTCCTCCCGCCTGCTGCCCGAGGATGCTGCCTCATCCCCGGACTGGCCTCTTGCGCGCGCCCGCTGTCATTCTCCGGAGACTAAGTTATACTAAGGGGAGGCTGCCTCCTCCCGCCTGCTGCCCGAGGATGCTGCCTCATCCCCGGACTGGCCTCTTGCGCGCGCCCGCTGTCATTCTCCGGAGACTAAGTTATACTAAGGGGAGGCTGCCTCCTCCCGCCTGCTGCCCGAGGATGCTGCCTCATCCCCGGACTGGCCTCTTGCGCGCGCCCGCTGTCATTCTCCGGAGACTAAGTTATACTAAGGGGAGGCTGCCTCCTCCCGCCTGCTGCCCGAGGATGCTGCCTCATCCCCGGACTGGCCTCTTGCGCGCGCCCGCTGTCATTCTCCGGAGACTAAGTTATACTAAGGGGAGGCTGCCTCCTCCCGCCTGCTGCCCGAGGATGCTGCCTCATCCCCGGACTGGCCTCTTGCGCGCGCCCGCTGTCATTCTCCGGAGACTAAGTTATACTAAGGGGAGGCTGCCTCCTCCCGCCTGCTGCCCGAGGATGCTGCCTCATCCCCGGACTGGCCTCTTGCGCGCGCCCGCTGTCATTCTCCGGAGACTAAGTTATACTAAGGGGAGGCTGCCTCCTCCCGCCTGCTGCCCGAGGATGCTGCCTCATCCCCGGACTGGCCTCTTGCGCGCGCCCGCTGTCATTCTCCGGAGACTAAGTTATACTAAGGGGAGGCTGCCTCCTCCCGCCTGCTGCCCGAGGATGCTGCCTCATCCCCGGACTGGCCTCTTGCGCGCGCCCGCTGTCATTCTCCGGAGACTAAGTTATACTAAGGGGAGGCTGCCTCCTCCCGCCTGCTGCCCGAGGATGCTGCCTCATCCCCGGACTGGCCTCTTGCGCGCGCCCGCTGTCATTCTCCGGAGACTAAGTTATACTAAGGGGAGGCTGCCTCCTCCCGCCTGCTGCCCGAGGATGCTGCCTCATCCCCGGACTGGCCTCTTGCGCGCGCCCGCTGTCATTCTCCGGAGACTAAGTTATACTAAGGGGAGGCTGCCTCCTCCCGCCTGCTGCCCGAGGATGCTGCCTCATCCCCGGACTGGCCTCTTGCGCGCGCCCGCTGTCATTCTCCGGAGACTAAGTTATACTAAGGGGAGGCTGCCTCCTCCCGCCTGCTGCCCGAGGATGCTGCCTCATCCCCGGACTGGCCTCTTGCGCGCGCCCGCTGTCATTCTCCGGAGACTAAGTTATACTAAGGGGAGGCTGCCTCCTCCCGCCTGCCGCCCGAGGACGCTGCCTCGTCACCCGGCCGGCCTCCCTCCCTCGGCGGCCTCCCTGAATTCGACTAAGTTCCACCCTGCCCCTGGTACCCGCCACCTCCAGCAGGGGGGGGGGGATGCCGACCGGCCCCCGGAGGTGCACCGGCCGACAAAAGGTTGGATCGAGGGCTGACTCTCAATAGATCGCAGCGAGGTAGCTGCTCTGCTACTTACGAGACCCTGACCCAGAATCAGGTCGTATGCAAGTCATTTAGCACCGGGCTCTTCTCAAACATGCTTTATCGTTTACCGGGAGTGGGATGCCCCAAATTCATACTGGAGCACCCCTGGCCAGTATCGTACGGCTCTGCGCACCGGGGCGTTAGACACCCGCCGGCTATCGCTGGACCAACGCGAGTGCCGCGGCGCTAGGGGTAT
>NW_026872376.1:0-21391 GCF_033458585.1 Syngnathus typhle | reverse complement strand
CACTATACACGGAAAAAAACGGTAATATTCAGGAGACAAGGTTCAGAATCAGCAATATATGGTACAAAAAACATTATTGATTTTTCTTTTTTTTTTTTTTTTGCAGATTAAAAAGAATGGCAACATTTTTTATTTTTTCACAAGTGGATTTAAATGGCCGATGAGGGGCATTGAACTCCAACATGTCAAGTGCTGCAATGTTCCAACTGCAGACAGAATAATAGAAAATATGAACTGTTTTTGTCTTTCAGACATTAACCCGCTCAATTATTCTCCAAAGAATAACGTAAAGCTCGAAACTAGCATCAAATAAAGTTGATCAGAGCTTGTCGCGGGTGAGAGGCGCCGCCGTGTGGTCACATAAGCAAACTACATGTTAAGATAAAAATAAAGTACAGTGCCGCACTGCACTATAGTGCAATAAAATTAAGTAAAATAAAACAAATGTAACTTAAAATGTAAAACCTGAACACATGATAAAAGCTAACTAAACCCAAACGTTGAGATTGAGTCTTAAATTCGAACTGGTACGTCTTCTTGAAATGACCTTAATACCTTCGTTTTGACGTCTTGCAGTAGCCGCAATGTTACACAGTTGCTAAATTCGAAAAATAGGACAAAAATGAATTCAATGATCGCTTGGGTGTAGAAATGAAACATTGCCGAAGCAGGAGTAAAACAACTCTGATAGAAAGCAAGTAAAAGTGTCAAACAGCTTAAAGATATAGAGAAAAGCGTTTGCAAAGAGTCTAAACCATATGTGTGTCAAACTCAAGGCCCGCGAGATCATTTTATATTATTGTTACTAATGGCCCGACGATATGAAGCGATGATAACACAATAAACTACAGATCCCATAATGCAGTGCTTTCGCTGCCTTGCTGAGCGTTTTTCCGCGGCAATCAGGACAAGTGCTTGTTGCTGCAAGTTATTGCGAAGCTAGCCCCTCATGATGCCGAAGAGAAAAGTTGATTCTGAAAACAAAGCCTTTAAAAAGGTTGAGTATATGTTTACTGACATTGCCGGTAAGCCCGTTTGTCTCATGTGTGGCGCTAATGTGGCTGTATTGAAAGATTTTAATCTAAGACGGCACTATGAAACAAAACATCTGGATAACCTGAAAGACCTGAATGCAGAGCAGAATGACAGAAGGTAGAAGAGTTAAAGAAAAGGTAAAGAAGAAGCTGATATTCCAGCAGACGTTTTTCACCCGTTCAAAATCACAAAGTGAAGCTGCTGTGAAAGCGAATTTTATCGTGGCAGAGGAGATCGCCAAAGCAGGTTGTTATTGCTGAAAAGTACAAATTGGTGGAGAAGAAAGATCTCAGCAACCTCGACGATAGGGGTGTAAATCGCGGGTTTTGTCACGATACGATATAATATCGATATAAAGAACTACGATACGATATTTGCCGATATCTTAAAGCCTGCTGCGATTCATTCACGATATATCGCGATATAGTCCTCTACGATCGATGTATAATTTTTTTTAATAAAAACTATAGAACAATATCCTGATTTATAACAATTCATACGCAAAATCAACAAGGTACTGCAAACTCTTTATTTAGGAAATTACAAGAGTATTGTAGTATACAAATTGCTTACTTTAACACTGAACTTTGATGTCGTGTTTTTTCTTTAAATGTGCGGCGAGATTTGTGCTCCCTGAATATTTGATCACCGCATGGCAGGATTTACAAACTGCACGTGTCTTGTTCGTTGAGCCATCTTTTCTTTGGAATCCAAAGTGCTTCCAAACGAATGACTTGAAGCCTAAAGGGGAGCCAATTTCCTCGTCTTTTTGGACACTAGCCATAGCACCAGCCCAGGAGCCGCGTACTAGTTGTCGACTCCCCTTTCACGTGCAGCAACGCCGCGCACTGCTCCCTGCTCCCGGAAAGAGGAAGCAAGCAACAATGAACTGGATTTCAAAATAAAGTCGCGTCTAATGTCCGGGGTCAAACACGGCGATATAAATCAATGTTTACCTTTAGCATCGATGCCAATAAATCGTAGAGCATTATATGGATTAATCGATCTGTATCGATGTATCGTTACACCCCTACTCAACGACCGTCTGCAGCTGGAGGTGAGCAAGCTGAGGGAGGAAACTCCACACAGGTAGGGCCAGAGGTGGAATCGAACCAGCACCCACCTAACTGTGAGGCGGACGTGCTACGCAGTGCCCCACCGAGCCGCCCTTAGGATCCATCCGTTGCATAGTTTCTTTGAACCATTGCAAAGAGTGAGTTTTTTTTTTTATGTGTATTTACAAAGGAACCATTGTTTGACTTTGAAGAAACCTCTATGCAGTTTCTTTGATAAGTGCAATCAGGCATTGGTGTAATGCATGACACTGAGTCTTTCCTGGATCAGCAGAAGCAAGCTCGAGACGGCGACCCCAGAAAACATTCCTCAAGGTGCAAACAACGCCCTCTCCCAGGAGGTGGAAGATCTCCGCAAGCTCAACGACCTTCTGGGCATTTACGTCGACAACGCCCGTTCCCGGGAAGTGGGGAACGCCGGCTTGCTTTTGCGCATCACTGAATCCGAAACAGAGGTGTCCCGGCAGCTGACGGGCCTGAAGGCCGTTTTCGAGACGGAGCTGGCGGATGCCCGTGCGACTCTGGACTCTGAGGCCAAAGAGCGTGCACGTCTGGAGCTGGAGGTGAGCAAGCTGAGGGAGGAAATCAAGGAGCTGAAAGCAAGGTGAGGCCCGGCCATTTTATCAAAAATATGCCAACAACAAAATGGATGCTGGATATTAGTGCTGACATAATTGCTTTGCTGCTGGGGCCACACCCCAAGGAAAATCCTCCTCGTGACTAATTGCAGCTCAACATTGGACTTCCAGTTAACCATCCCATAGTCCAGGGGCGGGCAAACTTTTTGACTTGCGGGCCGAATTGGGTTCTAAATTTTGACCGGGGGGCCGAACCAGGAGCAGATGGATGTAGTGTTTGTGTGTAAAGGTCATATAAATGACATGTAAAGGTCATTGCATAAAAGCTTTTTACTTTTAGCATGGATTTTTTGAAAACAAATGCATTTATTAACAGCATTAAAAAAATATTTCACCAAAAAACTACTATCAGTGATTCTTATTAAATACGACATTGTTATGATGTATAACATTTTCCATCACTTCAGCGCCTGCAGGTCAGATTTATGAAATATGTTTATCTAATGAGGCAACATCACATCCAACGGCAAACATTCTGACCAAATACATCATCTTGAAAAATCAGTGAAAGAATACATCTAAATAAAGAAATCAATAGTATTGTTGGTTTCCCTTTTTTGCCAGTGCATCATAGTCTGGAGTAAAATTTGTTGTGGTAATTCTTAGGATAGAGCCGAGGTGTCGGTCCGTTAACCTAGATCTGTGACTGGCTTTGTTGACGTTCATGTGGCTGAACGTCACGTCGCGTACGTCGAGCCAAATTGGCCACTCTCTTTTAAACACTCGGCACTGTGTCCACCTTGCTTTTTCTTGGGCGACTCATTTTAATAGAAGGATTCCAGGGGAAGGTTTGTGGGTGGCTTTAGCGTAAAACTGTATCTGAAAACAGCACGCGAATTACGAGAATATTGACGTCACAGCCTACACTCAAAATTCGGCACTGATAGATGAAATGACTACGTACTACTGAGTACGCACATGTACTTGAGAGTGTGCACCGAGCTTTCTGACGGCTCCCGGGAGTAAATGCGCGGGCGGGCGGGCGCTTTCCCATCTACTGGGGAAACATAGTAATTGTAGGGAAAATGACCCCCCCAAACATTTATAATACACTTTATTCAGGTTTGGCGGGCCGGATTAAACGGCCCCGTGGGCCGGATGTGGCCCGCGGGCCGTAGTTTGCCCATGTCTGCCATAGTCGCATATCAACATAAATAGCACATTTGACTGCGTCCATCCATTTTCCATATTCCCAGTTTATTACACGATTATCATCACTATCGCTTATTTTTAATTCATGAGAATAAAGCTGAGTCATTCTCACGTCTCACGTAGGAGTTGCGCAAGGTCAAACGCCGGCACGAGTCTCGCATGGTGGAGTTTGAAAACGCCCCCCAGGAAGATTATGAAAGTAAACTGCCCGAAGCCTTGATGAAGATGCAAAGCCAGCATGAACTTCAAATTAAACTCTACCTTCAAAAAGAGGTAACCATTTATCATTTGGACCTTAGAATCTGTCTCAGCTGCAAAAGTTTAAAAAGTCTGTGTTGACACTACCTTGCAGCCCGTGATGCAAAAGTGAAAGATCTGGACGAGGCTCTGTCTCCAAAGAGGGAACACCATGCGTAGCCTCCTCAGGGAGAAAGACCGAGAAATGGCCGACATGTGGGAGCGGATGCACCAGCAGCTGGATGAGTATCAGGAGCTAATGGAGTTGGAAAACGCCCCCCAGGAAGATTATGTAAGCAAACGGATGAATTCTGCAGCAAACTTGAATACGATGGGAGCAGAAGATCCAATCCAGTTCCCCAAATTCTGATCCTAATAGTTGAAATTGATCTCAACAGGTTAGTCGTTACTGGAAAATGTGCAAATTTCGTAAGATGTTCCCCTGTGACACATCCACTGACCTCATCAACTGTATTGCGGAGTCTGACATATTTGCCGTACGAGTCCACCTCATCCAGAGTGACCTGCTGCTCATCCACAGTGACCTGCTGCTCATCCACAGTGACCTGCTGGGCGATTTTAGGACGAGGCACATTGCATCCGCCCAAGCTCAAACCCTCGCTGTCCTTCGGACGTTTCCTCTATTTGCTGGCCGACATGGTTTGGCGTACCCTCGGGACAAACGTGGAGACATTATTTGCTATGAGAGGAAACGTTGTGGTATGTTCTAAAGCTGTAAAAAGACCTCTCCTCCTTGTTCTGGGTCCGCTCCCTCTCTGTAGACAGAGCCTCCTCCAGATCTTTCACTTTTTGGCCGGCTTCCAACTCCACCATGCGAGACTCGTGCTGGCTTTGGACCATGCGCAAGTCCTACGTGAGACGTGAGAATGACTCAGCTTTATTTTCATTAATTAAATAAGCGATAGTGATGGTAATTACCGACCGCGGAATGCAGCTTCTTTTCAAACTCCAGCTCATCTTTAAGGATTTGAATGTGATGCGACTTCCTGAGCAAAAACAATATTAAACCCTCGACGCAGTCAAATGCGCTATTTATATTGATGTGCGACTATGGGATGGTTAACTGAAAGTCCAATTGAGCTGCAATTAGTCACGAGGAGGATTTTCCTTGGGGTGTGGCCCCAGCAGCAAAGCAATTATGTCAGCACTAATATCCACTATCCATTTTGTTGTTGGCATATTTTTGATAAAATGGCCGGGCGGGCCTCACCTTGCTTCCAGCTCGTCAAAATCAATCTTCAGCTTGGACAACTTCACCTGCAGACGTTCACGCTCTGTGGCCTCTGAGTCCAGAGCCGCACGGGCTTTCGCCAGATTGGATTCTTTCTTCGTGTCCCTGTGATGACAGATATACACATAAACTGAGAATATGGAAAATTTCGGGCAGTCGGAGAAATCAGCGTGAACAAACAAATACATACAGCCGAGTTAAAAAAACACCAGAACAATCACCATGACAATTGCGAACACACAGAAAGAAAATAAATAACTGGAACATGACTCAAACACCGGTGATCCCAACATCACCACAACAAATTCAATGTCGGTCACACCCTGAACGTATTTCTTTTCCTGGGCCGCGATGTGACTTTTGACACAAATACCTACGCCGCCACCACGTTTTGTAGCCAAGTCAGGACAGTTTGTGTAAGAATCACTTCGGTTCCTGCAAAACATCGTGTAGCCTTCCAAGCAAGCACGTCCATCGGCCACTGATCCTTGGAGGTGTGTCTCTGTGAAGCACAAAACATCAGCGAAAAGCAGTTCGTGATGAGACACGATATCTTGCACGTGACAAGACAGCCCTTCGGTGTTATGATGGACGACAACCAGGTGATTTGCCCGATCTACCGACGGCATCACGTGAAGGAGGGGCATGACGCTCTCCAAAGAATCCTCTGCCATCTCAGCAAGAGCAGCAGTGATTTGTGGATTTGCATGAAGCCTTCTCTCATCCATATGCAGAATATGCAGACCACTGAGCGAAGTCACTCTACTCAGAGCTACGTACCCCATGCCGTGTTCGAAAACACCTTTCAGCGAAACTGCAGCCTGTGACGTTGTCATGCCTTGTACCTTGTGGATCGTGCAGGCAAAAGCAAGCTTGATGGGAAACTGTCGGCGCGTCACTCCAGCCTTGTTCAGCTTCTCCTCCAGTCTGTCAATGTACACGGGGTTAGCAGCACGCGCTGTGTTACTCACATGATCGAGTTCCAACCCAAGTTTCTGGACACGGGCTTCATTTGGATAGTTCACCAATTTGACAACTTTTGCAAACATCCCGTTGCACAGACCTGATTGAACATCAACGTTCCGTGTGATCATAACACGAGCACCCAAGGCAACTTTGATTGAGTCCGGGAGCTCATTCTTAGCGCCTTGCACAGGGGAAGCTTGCCTTGCCATTCTGCCAGTTCCTTTGTCTTTCTTGTAGTCATCCGCGTCAATCTGCACAATGTCCTTATGAAACAGTTCCAGCATCGCAGAGTTATGGCCATCCACCTGTTTATTGGTGGCAAAAACATGCAGAATATGCTTTGGACACATTTCTGGGGAAGTGTACCTCGTGGCAAGGAGAGCTCTGTCCATTTCCGACAGTTCATCTGACTTTTCTTTGACGCGGAGTCGGTTCAGCAGTTCGGCAAAGGCGACATCGTCTTTCTGCCTCATGATGGCGGTGAGCGTGATCTTTTTGAAGTCGTCACGCCAGTGGTCCAGCCGCGTAGGATCGTACACGCACAGAGGTTTGGACTGTCTCACGGGAGGGAGCTGAAAGAAATCTCCAACAGCAAGAACAGACATGCCACCGAAAGGTAAATTAATTCCTTTGATTTGTTTCAACCTGGCATTCACGTAGGCAAAGAGGTCTTTCGACACCATGGAAATCTCATCGATGATGAGTATTTCGGCGATGGACAGCTCGGCTCTGACTTCGTCCAGTTTATTGCCCAGCCCGTGGTACGGGGGTTTGAGACTTCTCGGCAGTTTGAGTAGACAATGCAACGTTGCCCCGGAAATGTTGAACGCCGCCGTGCCAGTGAAAGCTGCGAGAACAACCGTTTGCTTGAAAATGTCGGCCTCCTCAGCCAGTCGTGGTAGTCTCTGCAGTATTTTGGTAGCCTCTGCGTGGATACACTTGATCAGATGCGATTTGCCGGTCCCGGCGCCACCGTTGATGTGGTAGAAGAACTGCTCAATGGGCTTTGAGCTACACACACGTTTTATGCACCAATCTCTGACCTTGTAGAAGACGGACGCTTGCTTTTGGTTCAGGTTACGATACATGTCGCGTAACACTGCGGGATCGATGGCTGCAGCCTCTGTCACGATGGACATTTGCGTTGTTTTGGACCTGACGTTATAGTCCGGGACATTTTCCTCTACGTTGTCGTTCGGTTCATCTCTCGCGTTCATTTCCTCAACGCATTCGAGTCTTTGCAACTCACTCTCGGGAGCCAGGTGGCACCATTCGTTTATGACGAGCCCACTCTCCTCCACCTCTTGGATGGCGTTGTCAATGTCTCGACTGTATTTCTCATACCTTTCTCTGTTCCTTCTGAATATTTGGCACACGCGCTCCACAGAGTCGTTATACGGTAACTGTACACAGGCGTTATCATGAAACAACTGATAGGAAGGACAGCGTTCAGATTTTAATTGGCAATCAGCACGATGAGGCAGGTACAGCTTGAGCAAGGAGCAGTAATATTCCTCCGGATTCTTTTGTTCAGAGTATTTGCAGTATTTGATGACCGCATGTTTTTCTGTTCTTTTCTGGACAAAGCCCATGTCGTTCAGCAGAGGCAAAACATTCTTACCTTTGGCTTGTTTGCCATAAACAATTCTGCACATTGATGCAAAATCAGCCAAGCACATGACTTCAAATTCCTCTGTTTGAGGTCTGGATTTGTATTTTTCCGGCAGGCCAGTCATCCACACTTCATGAGATTCCTGCGTTTTGCCCTCAAGGAGCGAGAGAGGATAACTCATTTTCAGCGCATTGTCACTCGTTTGTACAAATACCACCACCATGCGGGAGGACTGTTTCATATGCAAGCCGCACGCACGTGCGACGCATTCCTGAGCACTCACTTCTCTTTTCTTGGAGTACGCTTGCATAATTTGCTTCATTTCATCGCTCTCGTTGACATTTGCGCAGCGGGAGTTTTCAATGACCGATTTCAGGTATTGGCTCAGACCGTGTTCAGCCTTGCTGATGTAGCTGCAGATGTATGCGATGCAAGAGTAGGCATTCAGGATGTATTGGATGTCCAGGTTTCCATCCCAGGCAAGAAGCAAATGGCGGTTGTAGTTGTTGACCCAGCAGTCTTTCGGTTCTCGCTTAAGCACGACAGAACTCGACGAGGCCGTCATGCGCAAACAGTTCATGTACTCGTCACCGGTGAGCTTACATTTAGCCAGTAGCTGAGGCAAAGTCAGGGATGCCGTTTCAGGCTCATTCAGCAGATTTAGCACGGGAACAAGCTTGGCATTCGACGCCAACCGATCGTCATTGTGTTGATCTCGATTGTCGTCGTCGACGGGCGCAGGTCTGACGATCATTGTTTCATCGCACGGTTGTTTGGGGAATCCAAAGCGGCAATTTGCACCTTGGTGTTTGACGCACGATTTGGAGTGACTTTTGCTGTGCATCTGAACCTCTGTGACCTTTTTGTACAATTCCGGTTCCTTCTGCGGGTCCGTTAGCTCGGCCGAGATGTAGCGAGACACAAAATGACGGATGGCTCCATCCGTGGCTTCCTCAAATACAGGGGCACCTCGAACCCATATGAGGCAATGAATGTGAGGACTTCCTCTGTGTTGAAACTCCAGTCGGTAAAAGTAGTCGACGACCTCACCAATCGGTTGCGCCGGAGAGAGGATCAAATCTCTGAACAGAGCTTCCACACGCTTGTCAAACATGCGCATCGTCGTCACAGGATTGCTGCGTAGGATCTCACACTTGGTAGCCCAGTCAAGTTGGGCGAATTTCACTACTTCACCTTGTTGCGCTTTGATGGCGGTGATGACCTCTTCCCAACGCATTTCGGCAGCAGAAAATGTGCAAAAGAACGTGGGTGTGCCCAGCTGCCGGATCATAGCAAAAAGATCTTTGGTGGTTTTCTCCCAATAGGCCGGCGTACCTCTCAGCGGTGTCATGAATCGGACAGCATCTTTGCTGCGCACCAGTTTCTCAACTTCACGTTTGTCCTGAAGCATGGCATTGTGTATCCTTCGACCATCCCTGGTAAAAGGCTTACCTTTGCGCAGCTGTATTGTCATGCTCGACGTTGCCTGGTAAATTTCAGTCACAAACTGGGCAAAGAACAAGTAGTTGGTATCTCGAGCAAAGCGTTCATCCACGCAACACAGACGGGTTTTGAAATATTTGCTTAGTGTGAGTTTTATTGCTCTCTCTTCATCGAGGGTGTTGTGACCAGTGGGAAACTGCACCGGAAAAGCCATGGCCTCAAGCTTGGGAGTCTTGAAAAAACTTACTGGGTTGTTTCTTTCTGCAGGAGCAACACAATAAATGCCCTCTGTAAAACTCATAATTTCCTCTGCCACATCATTGGGTTGGAGACATGATTCAAGTATCACTCCACCATTTGGTTGATCACCGTCTTCCGAATTTTCTTGTTGCTGTTTGTTACCACTGTTGTCATGTTGAGAGTCACTGTTCATCCCACACAGAGCATCACTTTCAAATCTGTACATCTCCTCCAGAGCTTCCTCATTGTACTCACTGTCGCTCATTTGCGCTTCATCGGAGCTGCTCTCATCGTCAGTGAGGGTTGGGTCGCAAAGGTCCGCATCGTCGCGAATGGTTATGTCTCTGTACTGTGGATGGACTTGTTTCAGTTTCATCAGAGCGCTCATTAGCTTAGACCAAGTGACAGTTTGAAAAAACTGATGGCCTTTGTAGCAAAGCCGTCTCTTCAGTTTCACTCTCAACATCTGTGACTTACTTCTTAGTCTGGGCAAGACATTGACCGTCTCTTGTACTTCCGATGGCACGCACACCACATTTCCACGAATGGCTCGTTGTTGACCTTTGGGAAGAGGTACAATTTTGGCAAATGATATGCATTTGGAAATGAGGTGTCTCTCCAGTATGTTCAATCCACACAGTTCCTTTGGAATATCAGAGAGTGTGAGATTGTTCGCAACAGCAAGTGCAGGCATTTTACCATCTTTGAGGTGACTATAGCAAGTGTGACATATCCACTCCAGTTTTCTTTCAGCTGGTACGCTGCACGAGGCCTGACATTCATCATCACAGATATGGACAAATTGTCCCGTGAGACAACTTGCAACAACATGTCTGTTTTTCTTATAAAATCTACGTTGACAAGCGCGTACTTGGTTCGGAAACAATGCTCTGTGGCAAACAGTGCAGACAAATGTGGGGCCATTCTTAATTTGGGCTTTGAATACCTCAACAGCTTTCATGAGCACACAGTCATTTCGCTCCCTACATAGTCGGTTTATGACTTAGTATTTTTTCAAAAGCGTACTTACTCTGCGCATTGTTTTGGTCTTCAGTGAATCAGATTTTTTTGCCATTATGCGCCTCATGATTTCCTGATGTTTTAATCGGAATTCAGGGTTGTTTAAATAACGGCGTGTCATGTAAGAGCGCTGCCTGTTTCGAAACCCAACATCGTCACGGTAACGTTCTGTGATGTAAGCGCGTCGTCTCATCGTAAAACACTCATCTGTCCTATAACGACGTGAGAAACGGGAAAGGTTTTTCTTCTTAAACTCATGATCCGTCTGACAACGTTGTGTAAAATAGGACTTTTGTTTGGCACAAAAACGCTTGTCCTGTTGATAACGGGTTCTAATATAACCCAATTTCCTTTGTCTTACCTCTGCAATTTGACTGTACTGTTCCCTCTCTTTAGAGTTTTTCATCATTCTCTTTAGTTCCTGTTTTTTACGTCTCACTTCCAATTTTTCTTTTAACTTTTCTTGTGCTTTTATTTGTCGTAGGAACTTTTCTCTACGAGATTTTGGAATTTTTGTCACATTTGCCAGCTGTTTACCTGTAGTGAAAACCACTCCACTGTCGTTATCGGTAAATTCTTGGTGGTTACGTTCACCTGAACACCGTCTAGTGTCGCTCGTCTCAACACATGAGACAATCTCAGCAACAGGTCTGCTTGCGGCAACACTGATTTGCGTCATCCACTGCTTCTGTGTCAGCGTTTTCTCTCGTGTGTCTGTCTGTGCATTAAAACTGAGAGATGAATAGAATTCAAGTCGACGTTGCAATGTGATCAACTGCAATTTTCAAAACCGCAAAGGCTGCAATTTGAAAAAGAAAATGTGCGTATATTTATTTATTGAATGACTACCATTTCAGTCAAACTGTTTTCTAAGTTGTATTTGAGGTAGTGCCCTTTTTTTGTATTGAAGTTAATGTATCGCTTGTGTTTGGTAAATATGTAGAAAGAGAACCTTAAAAAAAATGGCAGATTAAGTCAAAAACAACAATGACATATGTATCGTTGGCTGTTTTTGCTTCGTTTCAGTTTACTTTGGGGTTGAAGAAGGATGACGTGCACCTGCATCAACAACCTCCACCCGAAGACCACGACGAGTTGGCCACCCGAAAGTCAATTTGGTCTGAGATATTTATTTGTTATTGTTACGACATTGTCTTGAAGTCTGTTCCATGTTTTTGTCAATAAATGTCTGACAGTAAAGCCCATAAGTGGCCTTACGATATTTCAGTTTTGCAAATATATATATATATATATATACGATGTCTTTGAATCTCAGAAAAAGAGATTTCTGTAGTTCAATCTAATAATTGAAATTCTCAAAAGACACCTGCCAAAGTGTTGTAAATCAAGTAGTTCAATTCACAAGTAAGCAAATAGTTTTGTTCATGTTTTAAAAATACATTCCGTGCGCCGTCATCTTTCTGTGGAAAGCATCGGGGTGGTACAGTGACCTCAATAGGCTCTCTTCCTCATTGCTACTCAGGCCTGTGACCTCTTCTGGTTTTTTCATCTGCCGGACAAGAGTAAGCAACACAATGTCAAAATGGGTATTATAGTAACAGCAAAATTCATTTCCTATCCCTAAATTGTCACACTGGCCAACCTTTTGTTTGATATTGTAGAGCAGGAGTTCAGAGTAGTGTTTGGCCTCAGACAGAATTTTACTGCCGGGATATTCCTTCTCCACGTGCTTGAGAAGAATTATGTAAGTGGACAGACCTTGGGCCAGCCTGTGCAGGCAAGCCTCCTGGAAAAAAGAATATTTAGGTCAGTTAAAAAACAAATATCTATTCAACCTACGCATAAAAGTCAAGCCGATGCTAGCAAACAATTATGGAAAGTGTCAGTGTCTGTATTTTCTCCCACCTCTGGTGGTTTTCCATTTCTGGTTCTTACCTTGCTAAAGTTGGAGCTGGGGCAGTTTGCTGGAAACTGAGGTGCTTTGTAGTGCTCCAGTAAATGAAAGTTGACATTGTTTTGGAATTCATCATCAAACTGATTGTCAGGTTTATTTCAATGACTGAATAACTATTAAGAGAAGAGCAACAGCAAACAAACCACAAGTGAGACAGAATATTAAGTCTTTTCTCGCGAGGAGTGCAGTACAGATAGCTTAATACAATCTCTACACACACTAAATATGTGTAGGCACTCCCGCTCTTTTTATTTGGATTTGCCCTACCCACAGTGTGAGACAAGCCCCTAAAGAAAGGAGGGGGAAAGCATGTGGGCTTTGCCTCGTAAGGAAAAATCACTAGGTGTTTACATACTAATAAAGACATCTGGGAAGAGGAGTTTGAGTGGACTGGATACAGAAGAGAAAACCTTTGACCTCAAGTAAAAACATAGCAAGGGAAGTTTTACGACATTGTGTAGGATGCAACAAACTAAGTTATTTATTACTGGTTATATACATTCCAACCTAATCCTACGATCAAGATAGTTAGGAAACCCTGACTTTAATGGTCACTTGGAGGTTCATCTGGGGTGCAAGACAGCAATGAGGCATGTTGTCTAACAAAGTGGTCATTGTTAGAAAGGAACTGTCCTTCCGTGGTACATCATAAAAACAGCAAGGCCAAACAGCAAGCATATAATGCAGTAATATTGCGGTAAGGCATTGATTAGAGAACGCATGATAACATATATATACATTTTTCTAACAATTCCCTCCTGTTTATCATAAGTTCTCAGAGACCATCTTATCACCTAAAAGCGGCCATTTCAAAAAAGATTTTCAGCCGTAAGAACACAATTCATAAGAACAAATTTACACCCGGGAGGAGATTGAGCCTTAATAATCAATGTCAGAGTCGGGAAACAAACCGGACAGGTTTACCAGAGGAGCCTCAAAGATGGAGCCATCGCTAGAGCGACAACCCTCGTCAGTCGCAAAGTCGTCCCCTTGGAGCAACGAAAAAGTCTCAGCTGCTGGAGAGATAGCAGTTGTAATTAACCTGTTAATTAGAGACCGGAGACACGGAATACAACATCATCCACACAAGGTCAAAACAGCAGAAAAAACGGCAAGGGAGACTAGGACCGAGGAAACCAGGGTACGGTACTGTCTGAACACGTTTAGCCAGTCGTTCCAAACCTCCGTGTTCACTCCACTGCGTTCCTTCATTTTCCCATTCAAGGTCCTCAGGCCCTCAAGGGCCTGGGACAGGCTTCCATCAGCGGCAGTATTATTTGGAATGAATGTGCAGCATTGCTCACCAAACATGGCGCAGACACCACCCTCTTTTTAGAGTAGCATATCAAGGGCCATTCGGTTCTGGAAAGCCATGAGGGAAGTCGCGGCCAGTTGGGAGTAGACCGCCCTGAAACCCGCCTCGGTCCAATTTCCAAGCCTCTGCACGTTGTAATGGATGTAGTTGATCCTGTCGACATTTTTGTTAAGAGTACACCACCAACACAGGGTGGATTCAAAACCAGCTGCTATCTGATTCACCAGCTTACACTTATCCGGTACTCCTCTGGGAACACCAATTGCATCAATTTCGGTCAGATCATCGTCGGCTGTCAAATTCAAAGACATTTTGGTTTTTACCAGCTTTTTCTTTTTTCAGATCTTGGGATGTTGATACATATACAATTTAGCTTGACTACATTCTCTGAAAGCAATGGCTTCTTTTTTCTTTCTTCAATGGATATTACTATAAAGAATGCTCTGTCACACATTTCATAATCCAATATACGTGATAGATTTCACACAATCTTTGATCATTGGTGACGGTACAACATAAGGCAATGGTCACAAACCCATACATATGACATATTAAATTTTGTTTGTCTTTACAGCTTGTTTTGCCATTAGCAATCAATTGCTTCGTTTAGCAGTTTACTCTAATACTAGTTACCTGAAACAAATTATCCACATTCACTTTAGATATATTCATCCCATTCTTTAACATCTACAGCGGTTGTTGACAAAGTACACATATAAACATCATACTTTCATGGCAGTCCAGATCTGACACAGCAGATCATCCTGCAAAGGTCAAATTGATCTTTTAAATCGCTACAATGCAGCATAATTTTTTTTGGAGTGATCAATATAAGTTGTTCACTCATCTCTCCCCTACTCATTATGACTTAGTTCCCACAAATACCATATTGCTGAAGTTAACAAAGTGGCAACAAAGATAGCCACCTTACATGCAATAACGTCATTGTTCCATTTTCTTGTTCCCGGCATTTCTCTAAGAGGTAAGGCTCCCTTTGGGTCACTTTTTCCCGATTGAACGTTACCTCAAAAGAAATTACCCTTTTGTAATTTGCAAGGACCACCTCAACTGACCTTTCTGCTATTTTAATGGCAGTTGATGTAATTATCAATATTCAATGTGGCCCTTCCCCCGTGGAAGAACACCAGCGTTTTGTTTTCAATGCTCTTAATGAGAACGTGCTTTGTTCTTTTTGCCTTTAAAATATTAATTATAAATATAAAATGTAAATGCCAAATTTGAATCATCCTTAGTTTCCCACTTGGTTTTAAAACATGGTAATCTATATTGTCGCCCAAACAATTTTCCATACGGGGTTAACCCACAGTACTTGTAATATTTAGTACAGTTTGACCAGGTCTAAACATTTTGTCCATGATCTTCCATTTTTCCCATGCACATTTTCACACTTTATACCAGTTCTGTCACGAGAATTAATTTCCGAAATCCCATATCTCGGTATTATTTCTTTACATAACGTTTTTGCCACTGTTAAGGCATTCAGTGTTTTTGTTGAAGCCAATTCAAACCATTTTGAGAATGCATCTTTAATGACCAGGCAGTATAACCCTGTGGATTGCATGTTAAACAAGCTCTTCAAAAAAATTTTTTACATAACTGTTTAACTGTTTTGAATATGAATCAAATTCACATGATGTATAAAGCTGACTGAACTGCCCTATTATCCCTCCTCTTGAGCCATGCGACACACAACCATGGCTCAATATTGCTGCCCGCTTGTATAGGATTTTTGGAGGATAGGTCAGTCTTCTGGTCATTTATAGATGCCATTCTCTACTCTTGCCCCTCTCTTTGTCCATGATTGAATTTCAATCTATGGACTTTGTCGCTGCACATCTTTAAAAATGTTTCAGTAATTCAATCCGCTTCTTGTGTGTTTAAAATTTGAAGCGTCTTTTGCACTGCAGCTATGCGGTTCCGTCCGCAAGCTTGTTACCTCTTGACACCTTATCAGTCTCGTGCGTGCCCTGCACACGTGCACATAGCTATTTGTCGTGGCAATTGGACTGCTTCCACAACTAGCTTAGTTGTAGTTTCTTGTAGTTTCTTTTCAATCAGTTTCTCATCGTTTATCACAAGAATCTTAGTAAGTTGAACAAAAGTCAAAAAGTATGTTTTATTTTACTCAATTGTACGATTTAGAGAATCCATATGTAGTAAAGCGTTGTATTACTACATATGATTTCATCTTCATTTAATTTTGACACACCTTTCAAAATGCTTCTCAGTGTCCCAGTGCACACATGCTTTGCGTGTGTAACTGGTTGTCTCAACCCGTGTTCCACATCCTAATCTTTCCTTCCTCAAGGTGTCAAACCAATCCACTAATTGGAAAAGATAAAAATCAACAAATTAACCATCAGTAAATTAATATAATAGTTAATTGTTGTTGTTTCTTAACTGTAACTAACTCAATCACTCTCTTAACCTCAAATGTAAAAACTTGTGTAGTCCTTACACAACCAATCGACTATTTCTTCTAAATTTAGCTTTGAAATGTTGTTATTTAATCATTTTGCTTCATCCAATCCCAGAAAGCAAGTTCCTTCCATCTCTCAAATTTGGTTTCATCAGGGATAGGCATTAATGCAGTGTGGACCAGTTCCTGCCCACAAAAAATTGCTTGCCTTTCTTTTCTTCTTATTTTCTTTTCAAAATTGCTTTTGTTTTGCGGTGCAAATCAATTCTTTTGTGCACCTACATTAGCCAATTTCAACACATAACACTGACAGTACACAGACAACACAAAAACTTACAGCAGAGACACAGCTCACAAACGATACAAACAAACAACGCTGCGCAAACGTCATCCCCTGTTTTGACGTTTTGGTTATACTTTTGTTTTCCCATCAGTGCCTTTTATCCTTCATGCAAATATTGTCACATCTTCCTTAAGCATCACTCTCTGAGAAAATCACACTGTCCCTGTTTCGCCTGCAGCCACAGCACCCCTCGTGCGAAGGGGGGGGGGGGCGCAGCATCAATGTTGATTGGTCACAGGCTGGCCATTTCCTGCAACAACCATGATGCCGGCCCACCGCCCACACGAGCATAGCAAAGGCCCACGCGGACAGCCCCGCGACAACGCGTGAGCGCAGGCACGCCTATCAGTTTCACCTTCTCAAAGGGCAGGCCAACTCTGCTGTTGCCCTCCCCTATCATGTTCACCTTCAACATCTTTCAGTCTTCTACACAACATTTGCTGTCTCATTCTCGTCCTATCAAGCCACCATTCTAGTCACTTTCTGCCACACACGTCTTATTTTCTCTACTGCCACACACTGCTCATCTTAGTTTCTCCAACAAACTTAAACACATCATCGTCCACTTCTCAATTTCCCTATTATTGCTCAACAGCCTCCAGAACATTCTCCATTACTGATTTCTTCCACAGAACACACATCTCACTCGCACTCATACACACACCCATTCATGAGGATCCTCCGCGCGCACACGCACACACACACCAGCACAAAAGGATGACGCACAACATATAAGAACACATGGAAGCACTAAGAACATCTTTTTGCTCGTATTACTTGTCTGATTTATTCTCTATTTCACTTTTAGAAACTACGTGTAATTCTTTTCTATTTATTTAGCAAATTTTAACTTCAATGTTTCTATATCTTACTTTATCCTTTTAACATAAATATCTCCTTATATTTAAGCTAATTTTCTCCTTAATTTTGGCAGCCAGGTTCCCACTTCATTACATGGAAACCTGATCTGATTTGATTTTGGCCTAGTCATAGTGTTTCTGTTAATTTGTGCAGTCACGTGCCATGTGACCGTTTTCTCCGCAATTCCAGCATTTTATTGGAGGTTGCACAACTCCTCTTCCTCGGCCTCTAAAGCCTCCTTTAGACATTGCTCGCCCTCTCTGGCCTTTCTGTCCTCTGCCTGCATTTTAGTAAAAAGTGTCACTATCCTGATCTACCAGAAAAGTGTGTTTTGAAGCTTTCATTTGTTTTCGTTTTTGTTTGTCTATTACTACTTTTTCCGCATGGAGGGCATGATTTATGTATTCCTCCCGCTATGATCTTTAGTTTTGAATTTGTAGCATGTGTTTTCTCTACGTGCTTCTCTACTTTCTCTAGACTTCTCCCTTCTTCTCTAACTCTGTAAATTTTGGTTTTCTCTTGCCTGCCTACTGTTAGGCCCAGTCTCATCATCTTCCTACCTGCAATACAGTGCTTTCTGAGCTCTCTCTCTTTCCCTCTCTTTCTCTCTCTCTCTTTCTCTCTCTCCCAAAACACTACATCATCAGATGCCTTCTTTAATTTCTTTAAGATTTATTTATGTTGTTTCGTTTATGGCACCTCTAAGTCCTAATAATTTGGTTGTCCCTCAAATTTATATTTTTTAACCCATTTATCGAAATCTTTTTTTTTAATCGGTTGGGATCCTGCCTTTCAATTATTTTCCAATCTTTGCATTTTAGTTCATGTCGGGGTAGGGACTTTCGCTTACTATTTAAGAGGAGCGCTCAAATGAGATCACTCTCAGTCAAACCGTTCACAAGCATACCACGCGCGTTTTTTTTTTTTTAAGAACAGAGGAGTCTGCCCCTCCTGCTGCGGAATTTAACTAACATAAAACGTTAGGGGGCTCCACATCCGCCCCTGCAGAATTTAACTGTTTCTAGTTGTACTTGATAGGGTCTAGAATTCTCAAGGTTTTTTTGTTTTGTTTTTTTAATAACAGAGGAGTCCGCCCCTCCTGCTGCAGAATTTAACTAGCTTGAAAGCTAGGGGGCTCCACATCCGCCCCTGCGGAATTTAACTGTTTCTATTTAGTAGAATTAATATTCCTACTCACGGTCTGCTGATTCTCTTCCTCGGAAGATCTCGTCAACCCTCCCGGTGTCCAGCCGGACTGATCGAGACAGTCCCGTCAAAGGGCTTTTGTTTTACCTCGGCCGAGGATTGTCACCTGCGTCGAAGAGCCCGCTGGAACCGTTCAAGGCGTGTCGAGATCCCGGAACGAGCCCCCAATTTCTGTCAGGTTTATTTCAATGACTGAATAACTATTAAGAGAAGAGCAACAGCAAACAAACCACAAGTGAGACAGAATATTAAGTCTTTTCTCGCGAGGAGTGCAGTACAGATAGCTTAATACAATCTCTACACACACTAAATATGTGTAGGCACTCCCGCTCTTTTTATTTGGATTTGCCCTACCCACAGTGTGAGACAAGCCCCTAAAGAAAGGAGGGGGAAAGCATGTGGGCTTTGCCTCGTAAGGAAAAATCACTAGGTGTTTACATACTAATAAAGACATCTGGGAAGAGGAGTTTGAGTGGACTGGATACAGAAGAGAAAACCTTTGACCTCAAGTAAAAACATAGCAAGGGAAGTTTTACGACATTGTGTAGGATGCAACAAACTAAGTTATTTATTACTGGTTATATACATTCCAACCTAATCCTACGATCAAGATAGTTAGGAAACCCTGACTTTAATGGTCACTTGGAGGTTCATCTGGGGTGCAAGACAGCAATGAGGCATGTTGTCTAACAAAGTGGTCATTGTTAGAAAGGAACTGTCCTTCCGTGGTACATCATAAAAACAGCAAGGCCAAACAGCAAGCATATAATGCAGTAATATTGCGGTAAGGCATTGATTAGAGAACGCATGATAACATATATATACATTTTTCTAACACTGATATTGAAATTAGTCACAAGTCAGATATGTTTTACAGCCAGGAGAAGACAATGAAGGTGCTTTCTGAATTTCCACTTACAGCTTTCTGGTGTTCTTTAGCGGTACCCAGAACCGAGTCCCAAACATGAGCAGAGGTCAGCAGGTCAGAGGGCGCCGTTTCCTCCTCACTTGAGGTGTCGCTTGATGGCAAGACGGTGGTCGCTTCTGTCAACGGAGCGCCATTGGCTCGCAGTACTAGAAAAGCCACCAAGCCCACCGCGAGAATTTGCGTGTCTAATGCGGAAGCAGAAGAAAATCATGAATGAATGGCAAAAGAGGAAGAAAATTCAGGAAACATTCATCACTGACTTACACATGTTGGGCATGTTGCGTCGAGATTACTCTTGCCTTGACCGCCTGCTCTCGTGGAACATGTCTTGACTTCTCATTGCACAGCCGTTATATATTCTAGTGACCGCAGGGATTTCCGAATACCTTCCGGTTTCAATTATATACTGATGAAACCGATATTACACTCTTTTTTTTTGGTGCATACAGCAGAATGCAATTACACAGAATGAAAAAAGACGAATTTAATCATTTTTAAAGAACAACAACTTTATTTCAATTATTTCAATTAAATTTCACAACAGGTCGGAGCAGATTTTATATGATGGACGACAACCAGGTGATTTGCCCGATCTACCGACGGCATCACGTGAAGGAGGGGCATGACGCTCTCCAAAGAATCCTCTGCCATCTCAGCAAGAGCAGCAGTGATTTGTGGATTTGCATGAAGCCTTCTCTCATCCATATGCAGAATATGCAGACCACTGAGCGAAGTCACTCTACTCAGAGCTACGTACCCCATGCCGTGTTCGAAAACACCTTTCAGCGAAACTGCAGCCTGTGACGTTGTCATGCCTTGTACCTTGTGGATCGTGCAGGCAAAAGCAAGCTTGATGGGAAACTGTCGGCGCGTCACTCCAGCCTTGTTCAGCTTCTCCTCCAGTCTGTCAATGTACACGGGGTTAGCAGCACGCGCTGTGTTACTCACATGATCAAGTTCCAACCCAAGTTTCTGGACACGGGCTTTGTTAGGGTGGTGTTCACTCTAACTTATTTTGCAAGGACCACACTGGAGACAAGTTAGTCGTTTTAGACACCTGCAGGCGGAGAGTTCACTCGTCGCTGTGCTCTCAGCGATAGTCGAATGAAATCTGACTCAGGCCTCGTCAGGCGCTTATTTATTGAGAGAAACAAAGTGGGGTTGAAAGTGGGGGTTTGGGAACACACAGTTTGGGTGAAGAGGGGTCCCCTGCTGATCAAAGCATAGCAGGGGACCTTTTACGACGTTCTGTAAACAAAGCAACTTTGATTGCTTCCTCTGCAGCTAGTCAATAAGTTGAAATGATCTTAGCACTTTGGTAAACTAATTTTGTCTAGACAGGACAAACTAGTTAAATTTTTACAGGTTATATTCCAACATAATCATACGATGAAGATATTCTGCAAACCCTAACATATCCCTCCTGTTTTATCATATGATTATGTCAACCTCGATCAATCAAACGCAAGTAAGAAAATACAATGAAAGCAATAACTTCCAGTGAAGGTGAGGTTTTCCCACAATACTCCAGTCCAAAGTATGTGCAACTCAAAAAACCTGCGGCCAGATTATGTGCAGGAAAAGAGTTACACGGTCCCTCTGCCTTAGGCGACCAGACTGTTATCAATCAAGATAAAAATTGCTCGTGATTGTTCAGCCGTTGGGGGCTTGGCACGCCCACTGGTGGAGGGTGAGCACGATTCTCACCCCCTTCG
>NW_026872375.1:0-12500 GCF_033458585.1 Syngnathus typhle | reverse complement strand
CAAGGCGACCGCCACAAGGCGACCGCCACAAGGCGACCGCCACAAGGCGACCGCCACAAGGCGACCGCCACTGGCCCCAAGCGCCAGCCCCGACCGCCACCCCCCGACCGCCACAAGGCGACCGCCACAAGGCGACCGCCACCGGCCCCAAGCGCCAGCCCCGACCGCCACCCCCCGACCGCCACAAGGCGACCGCCACAAGGCGACCGCCACAAGGCGACCGCCACAAGGCGACCGCCACAAGGCGACCGCCACCGGCCCCAAGCGCCAGCCCCGACCGCCACCCCCCGACCGCCACAAGGCGACCGCCACAAGGCGACCGCCACAAGGCGACCGCCACAAGGCGACCGCCACAAGGCGACCGCCACTGGCCCCAAGCGCCAGCCCCGACCGCCACCCCCCGACCGCCACAAGGCGACCGCCACAAGGCGACCGCCACAAGGCGACCGCCACAAGGCGACCGCCACAAGGCGACCGCCACAAGGCGACCGCCACTGGCCCCAAGCGCCAGCCCCGACCGCCACCCCCCGACCGCCACAAGGCGACCGCCACAAGGCGACCGCCACCGGCCCCAAGCGCCAGCCCCGACCGCCACCTCCCCGACCGCCACAAGGCGACCGCCACAAGGCGTTAGTGGCCGCGCCCGGTACTTTACTGGACCCTATTTGGCCCGCGGACCGGCCGGCGTCGCTTCCTTGAATGCTTAGCCGCCTTTCGAGCTGCCATGCCGGGCTTGAGTTAGTGGTTTGCGCCCGGTACTCTACGTTAAAAGTCAGGCGGAACGGCTCTGAAGCTCCAGACGGTGCTTCCTTGAATGCTTAGCCGCCTTTCGAGCTGCCATGCCGGGCTTGAGTTAGTGGTTTGCGCCCGGTACTCTACGTTAAAAGTCAGGCGGAACGGCTCTGAAGCTCCAGACGGTGCTTCCTTGAATGCTTAGCCGCCTTTCGAGCTGCCATGCCGGGCTTGAGTTAGTGGTTTGCGCCCGGTACTCTACGTTAAAAGTCAGGCGGAACGGCTCTGAAGCTCCAGACGGTGCTTCCTTGAATGCTTAGCCGCCTTTCGAGCTGCCATGCCGGGCTTGAGTTAGTGGTTTGCGCCCGGTACTCTACGTTAAAAGTCAGGCGGAACGGCTCTGAAGCTCCAGACGGTGCTTCCTTGAATGCTTAGCCGCCTTTCGAGCTGCCATGCCGGGCTTGAGTTAGTGGTTTGCGCCCGGTACTCTACGTTAAAAGTCAGGCGGAACGGCTCTGAAGCTCCAGACGGTGCTTCCTTGAATGCTTAGCCGCCTTTCGAGCTGCCATGCCGGGCTTGAGTTAGTGGTTTGCGCCCGGTACTCTACGTTAAAAGTCAGGCGGAACGGCTCTGAAGCTCCAGACGGTGCTTCCTTGAATGCTTAGCCGCCTTTCGAGCTGCCATGCCGGGCTTGAGTTAGTGGTTTGCGCCCGGTACTCTACGTTAAAAGTCAGGCGGAACGGCTCTGAAGCTCCAGACGGTGCTTCCTTGAATGCTTAGCCGCCTTTCGAGCTGCCATGCCGGGCTTGAGTTAGTGGTTTGCGCCCGGTACTCTACGTTAAAAGTCAGGCGGAACGGCTCTGAAGCTCCAGACGGTGCTTCCTTGAATGCTTAGCCGCCTTTCGAGCTGCCATGCCGGGCTTGAGTTAGTGGTTTGCGCCCGGTACTCTACGTTAAAAGTCAGGCGGAACGGCTCTGAAGCTCCAGACGGTGCTTCCTTGAATGCTTAGCCGCCTTTCGAGCTGCCATGCCGGGCTTGAGTTAGTGGTTTGCGCCCGGTACTCTACGTTAAAAGTCAGGCGGAACGGCTCTGAAGCTCCAGACGGTGCTTCCTTGAATGCTTAGCCGCCTTTCGAGCTGCCATGCCGGGCTTGAGTTAGTGGTTTGCGCCCGGTACTCTACGTTAAAAGTCAGGCGGAACGGCTCTGAAGCTCCAGACGGTGCTTCCTTGAATGCTTAGCCGCCTTTCGAGCTGCCATGCCGGGCTTGAGTTAGTGGTTTGCGCCCGGTACTCTACGTTAAAAGTCAGGCGGAACGGCTCTGAAGCTCCAGACGGTGCTTCCTTGAATGCTTAGCCGCCTTTCGAGCTGCCATGCCGGGCTTGAGTTAGTGGTTTGCGCCCGGTACTCTACGTTAAAAGTCAGGCGGAACGGCTCTGAAGCTCCAGACGGTGCTTCCTTGAATGCTTAGCCGCCTTTCGAGCTGCCATGCCGGGCTTGAGTTAGTGGTTTGCGCCCGGTACTCTACGTTAAAAGTCAGGCGGAACGGCTCTGAAGCTCCAGACGGTGCTTCCTTGAATGCTTAGCCGCCTTTCGAGCTGCCATGCCGGGCTTGAGTTAGTGGTTTGCGCCCGGTACTCTACGTTAAAAGTCAGGCGGAACGGCTCTGAAGCTCCAGACGGTGCTTCCTTGAATGCTTAGCCGCCTTTCGAGCTGCCATGCCGGGCTTGAGTTAGTGGTTTGCGCCCGGTACTCTACGTTAAAAGTCAGGCGGAACGGCTCTGAAGCTCCAGACGGTGCTTCCTTGAATGCTTAGCCGCCTTTCGAGCTGCCATGCCGGGCTTGAGTTAGTGGTTTGCGCCCGGTACTCTACGTTAAAAGTCAGGCGGAACGGCTCTGAAGCTCCAGACGGTGCTTCCTTGAATGCTTAGCCGCCTTTCGAGCTGCCATGCCGGGCTTGAGTTAGTGGTTTGCGCCCGGTACTCTACGTTAAAAGTCAGGCGGAACGGCTCTGAAGCTCCAGACGGTGCTTCCTTGAATGCTTAGCCGCCTTTCGAGCTGCCATGCCGGGCTTGAGTTAGTGGTTTGCGCCCGGTACTCTACGTTAAAAGTCAGGCGGAACGGCTCTGAAGCTCCAGACGGTGCTTCCTTGAATGCTTAGCCGCCTTTCGAGCTGCCATGCCGGGCTTGAGTTAGTGGTTTGCGCCCGGTACTCTACGTTAAAAGTCAGGCGGAACGGCTCTGAAGCTCCAGACGGTGCTTCCTTGAATGCTTAGCCGCCTTTCGAGCTGCCATGCCGGGCTTGAGTTAGTGGTTTGCGCCCGGTACTCTACGTTAAAAGTCAGGCGGAACGGCTCTGAAGCTCCAGACGGTGCTTCCTTGAATGCTTAGCCGCCTTTCGAGCTCTCCTGCCCGGCGTGGGTTTCGCGTCCGCGCCCGGTACATTATGGAAGCCAAAAAAAAAAAAAATTCTAAGTGCGAGTGGGACCGGCCTGGGGGGCTTCCTTGAAAGCCCATCCGCCCTCCGAGCTCTCCCACCGGTCGTGGGTTGGCGTCCGCCACTGCTCAAAGCGAACTTCAAATTATCTGCTTAATAATGTGGAACACCATTCTTAAGTAGTTTTTCCTTAATTTGGGCTCAACTGGCCGGTAATGATCCCCGGTGTCTGAGATTGATCTCAGTGATCCAAAGAGCCCTGACACGTAATACCATCCATGAGTTTAATTGAAAAACAAAAAATGTAATCTTTATGACACATAAATACAATTTGCATAATAATTTGGAACACAGTGTAGACTTCCAGCGGACCGCGCGCGGCTCGGCTGACGGCGCAGCGCGATCTGGTACCGCTGCGCGGGACGAAACACGCCCCGTGCAGAGTTCCAGGCGGCCGGGAAGACATTTAAGCGCTGCCGCTGCAGCTGCGGCGGGGATTTGCCGTCCTCCGGTGGACACGACGAGTAAATACACCAGCAATCGCACTTACACCGTGTTCCAAATTATTATGCAAGTGACATTTATCTCAGATTTTCCTAAATAGTCGATGCAAAATGAGTCAGCATAATTTTCAAGTCATCAACCATTATTTTGATGAATTCTAATTTTATTGAACAAACCTCCGAATGATCACAGAATTTTTAAAAAATAAAAAACTTAAAATGCACTGTTCCACATTATTACGCACAACAGAGTTTTATAACATTTTATAGGTTTTTATGAACTGAAATGCCCATCTTAAGAATTTACAGCATTAGGAGGTCATATTTACTGAAATCAAAAGCTATTTCAAAGAAAAGACAAACAAGTTACATTTTAACATAGGACCCTTTATTTCAATAAAAAACAAAGTTACATTTTAACATAGGACCCTTTGTTCAACAGCAGCTTCACGATTCTTCCATCCACTGAACTTGTGAGTTTTTGTACAGTTTCTGGTTGAATTTCTTGGCAGGATCTAAGAATAGCCTGCCAGAGCTGCTCTTTGGAATTGAACTGCCTCCCACCTTCGTAGATTTTCTGCTTGACGATGCTCCACAAGTTTTCAATAGGATTGAGGTCAGGGGAGCATGGGGGCCACACCATCAGTTTCTCTCCCTTTATTCCCATAGATGCCAAAGACGTTGACGTATTTCTTGCAGCATGAGACGGTGCATTGTCATGCATGAAGATGATCTTTTGACGGAAAGCACGGTTCTTCCTGTTGTACCATGGACAGAAGTGTTGAGTCAGAAATTCCACGTAGTTAACAGACGTAATTTTGACGCCTTCAGGGACCCTAAAGGGGCCAAGCAGCTCTCTCCCCATGATTCCGGCCCAAAACATCACTCCGCCACCTCCCTGCTGACGCCGCAGCCTTGTTGGGCTATCGTGGCCGTCCACCAACCATCCACGACTCCATCCATCTGTAAAGTCAAGTCAAATCAAGTTTATTTGTATAGCCCTAAATCACAAGCAGTCTCAAAGGGCTTCACATTGACAGAAATTGACAATTATTCTCAAAGCATCCCCTGAGCTCTCAAAAGTGCAAGGAAAAACTTAAAAAACCCTACCTGGCCCATCCAAGGTGGCACGGCACTCGTCGGTGAACAGGACTGTCTGAAAATTTGTCTTCATGTAAGTCTGGGCCCACTGCAGCCGTTTCTGCTTGTTCGCGTTGTTCAGGGGTGGCCGAATGGAGGGTTTCCGCACAACTGCAAGCCTCTGGAGGATCCTGCACCTCGTCGTTCGTGGGACTTCACTGGCACCAGCAGCGTCGAATATTTGTTTGCTCGTCTTTAGTGGCATGCTTGCAGCCGCCCTCTTGATTCGATTTGTTTGTCTTGCAGAAACCTTCCTTGTCGTGCCTTTGTCTGCACGAACGCGCGTTTGCTCCGAATCAGCGACGAATTTCTTCAAAGTTCGATGGTCGCGCTTAAGCTTTCGTGCAATATCGAATGTCTGCATACCTTGTCCAAGGCATCGAACGATTTCACGCTTCTCGACAGCAGAGAGATCCTTTTTCCTCCCCATGGTTGAACGAAATGGCCGAACGCTTAAAAACGCGGAACTTAAATAGACTTGTTAATTACTACAATTGCGCTCACCTGGCAGACTACCATGGACTGTACCATGACTGAGGGTGATTTCAGTACTTGAAAAACAAAAAATGTAATCTTTATGACACTTAAATACATTTTGCATAATAATTTGGAACACGGGACCGTGTTCCAAATTATTATGCAAAGGATATTTATCTCAGATTTTCCTAAATAGCTTCCTTGAAATGTTACCCGGCTTTTGAGCTCTCCTGCCGGGCGTGGGTTTGCGTCAGCGCCCGGTAACATTATGGAAGCTAAAAGAAAGAAAAAAGAAACAAATCTAAGTGCGATTGCTGGTGTCTAAATACATTTTGCATAATAATTTGGAACACGGGACCGTGTTCCAAATTATTATGCAAGTGATATTTATCTCAGATTTTCCTAAATAGCTTTACTCGTCGTGCCGACCGGAGGGAGGCCACTCCCCGCCGCAGCTGAACAGTCATCCCGGCCTAGTGGAGGTCTGCGCAGGGGGGGTCTTCCTTGAAATGTTACCCGGCTTTTGAGCTCTCCTGTCCGGCGTGGGTTTGCGTCAGCGGCCGGTGTCATTTACTCGTCGTGCCGACCGGAGGGAGGCCACTCCCCGCCACAGCTGAACAGTCATCCCGGCCTAGTGGAGGTCTGCGCAGGGGGGGTCTTCCTTGAAATGTTACCCGGCTTTTGAGCTCTCCTGTCCGGCGTGGGTTTGCGTCAGCGGCCGGTGTCATTTACTCGTCGTGCCGACCGGAGGGAGGCCACTCCCCGCCACAGCTGAACAGTCATCCCGGCCTAGTGGAGGTCTGCGCAGGGGGGGTCTTCCTTGAAATGTTACCCGGCTTTTGAGCTCTCCTGTCCGGCGTGGGTTTGCGTCAGCGGCCGGTGTCATTTACTCGTCGTGCCGACCGGAGGGAGGCCACTCCCCGCCACAGCTGAACAGTCATCCCGGCCTAGTGGAGGTCTGCGCAGGGGGGGTCTTCCTTGAAATGTTACCCGGCTTTTGAGCTCTCCTGTCCGGCGTGGGTTTGCGTCAGCGGCCGGTGTCATTTACTCGTCGTGCCGACCGGAGGGAGGCCACTCCCCGCCACAGCTGAACAGTCATCCCGGCCTAGTGGAGGTCTGCGCAGGGGGGGTCTTCCTTGAAATGTTACCCGGCTTTTGAGCTCTCCTGTCCGGCGTGGGTTTGCGTCAGCGGCCGGTGTCATTTACTCGTCGTGCCGACCGGAGGGAGGCCACTCCCCGCCACAGCTGAACAGTCATCCCGGCCTAGTGGAGGTCTGCGCAGGGGGGGTCTTCCTTGAAATGTTACCCGGCTTTTGAGCTCTCCTGTCCGGCGTGGGTTTGCGTCAGCGGCCGGTGTCATTTACTCGTCGTGCCGACCGGAGGGAGGCCACTCCCCGCCACAGCTGAACAGTCATCCCGGCCTAGTGGAGGTCTGCGCAGGGGGGGTCTTCCTTGAAATGTTACCCGGCTTTTGAGCTCTCCTGTCCGGCGTGGGTTTGCGTCAGCGGCCGGTGTCATTTACTCGTCGTGCCGACCGGAGGGAGGCCACTCCCCGCCACAGCTGAACAGTCATCCCGGCCTAGTGGAGGTCTGCGCAGGGGGGGTCTTCCTTGAAATGTTACCCGGCTTTTGAGCTCTCCTGTCCGGCTGTGGGTTTGCGTCAGCGGCCGGTGTCATTTACTCGTCGTGTCCACCGGAGGGAGGCCACTCCCCGCCGCAGCTGCAGCGGCAGCTTTGAAACGTCATCCCGGCCCCCTGGAACTGTGCGCGGGGGGGGCGATGCGTCCCGTGCGAGGTACCAGGTCGCGCTGCGCCGTCTGCCTGGCCGCTTTGGGCCCGCTGGAAGTCTATTAAAGCTCCGCGATCTCCGCCTCGGTGCTTAAAAAGCGTCCATCCGCTCTCCTGGAGCTTCTTTCGGTCATCTCGTCCGCGTGCACGGCCTGCCGGTGGCACCGGCTGGAGCTCCGCAAAAAGCTCCATTTCTGTTAAAAATGCTTAGCCGCGTCCCTGGAAGCCCAATCGGGCGTAGAAAGTGAGGGGGAAGGCCCCCAAAGCACCGGCTGGAAGTCCCAAAAAAGCTCCATGATTGGTCAATAATGCTTAGCCGCCTCCCTGGAAGCCTAATCGGGCATAAAAAGCTAGGCGGAACGGCCCCAAAGCTCCACACGGAAGTCCCAAAAAAGCTCCATGATTGGTCAATAATGCTTAGCCGCCTCCCTGGAAGCCTAATCGGGCATAAAAAGCTAGGCGGAACGGCCCCAAAGCTCCACACGGAAGTCCCAAAAAAGCTCCATGATTGGTCAATAATGCTTAGCCGCCTCCCTGGAAGCCTAATCGGGCATAAAAAGCTAGGCGGAACGGCCCCAAAGCTCCACACGGAAGTCCCAAAAAAGCTCCATGATTGGTCAATAATGCTTAGCCGCCTCCCTGGAAGCCTAATCGGGCATAAAAAGCTAGGCGGAACGGCCCCAAAGCTCCACACGGAAGTCCCAAAAAAGCTCCATGATTGGTCAATAATGCTTAGCCGCCTCCCTGGAAGCCTAATCGGGCATAAAAAGCTAGGCGGAACGGCCCCAAAGCTCCACACGGAAGTCCCAAAAAAGCTCCATGATTGGTCAATAATGCTTAGCCGCCTCCCTGGAAGCCTAATCGGGCATAAAAAGCTAGGCGGAACGGCCCCAAAGCTCCACACGGAAGTCCCAAAAAAGCTCCATGATTGGTCAATAATGCTTAGCCGCCTCCCTGGAAGCCTAATCGGGCATAAAAAGCTAGGCGGAACGGCCCCAAAGCTCCACACGGAAGTCCCAAAAAAGCTCCATGATTGGTCAATAATGCTTAGCCGCCTCCCTGGAAGCCTAATCGGGCATAAAAAGCTAGGCGGAACGGCCCCAAAGCTCCACACGGAAGTCCCAAAAAAGCTCCATGATTGGTCAATAATGCTTAGCCGCCTCCCTGGAAGCCTAATCGGGCATAAAAAGCTAGGCGGAACGGCCCCAAAGCTCCACACGGAAGTCCCAAAAAAGCTCCATGATTGGTCAATAATGCTTAGCCGCCTCCCTGGAAGCCTAATCGGGCATAAAAAGTTAGGCGGAACGGCTCCAAAGCTCCACACGGAAGTCCCAAAAAAGCTCCATGATTGGTCAATAATGCTTAGCCGCCTCCCTGGAAGCCTAATCGGGCATAAAAAGCTAGGCGGAACGGCCCCAAAGCTCCACACGGAAGTCCCAAAAAAGCTCCATGATTGGTCAATAATGCTTAGCCGCCTCCCTGGAAGCCTAATCGGGCATAAAAAGCTAGGCGGAACGGCCCCAAAGCTCCACACGGAAGTCCCAAAAAAGCTCCATGATTGGTCAATAATGCTTAGCCGCCTCCCTGGAAGCCTAATCGGGCATAAAAAGCTAGGCGGAACGGCCCCAAAGCTCCACACGGAAGTCCCAAAAAAGCTCCATGATTGGTCAATAATGCTTAGCCGCCTCCCTGGAAGCCTAATCGGGCATAAAAAGCTAGGCGGAACGGCCCCAAAGCTCCACACGGAAGTCCCAAAAAAGCTCCATGATTGGTCAATAATGCTTAGCCGCCTCCCTGGAAGCCTAATCGGGCATAAAAAGCTAGGCGGAACGGCCCCAAAGCTCCACACGGAAGTCCCAAAAAAGCTCCATGATTGGTCAATAATGCTTAGCCGCCTCCCTGGAAGCCTAATCGGGCATAAAAAGCTAGGCGGAACGGCCCCAAAGCTCCACACGGAAGTCCCAAAAAAGCTCCATGATTGGTCAATAATGCTTAGCCGCCTCCCTGGAAGCCTAATCGGGCATAAAAAGCTAGGCGGAACGGCCCCAAAGCTCCACACGGAAGTCCCAAAAAAGCTCCATGATTGGTCAATAATGCTTAGCCGCCTCCCTGGAAGCCTAATCGGGCATAAAAAGCTAGGCGGAACGGCCCCAAAGCTCCACACGGAAGTCCCAAAAAAGCTCCATGATTGGTCAATAATGCTTAGCCGCCTCCCTGGAAGCCTAATCGGGCATAAAAAGCTAGGCGGAACGGCCCCAAAGCTCCACACGGAAGTCCCAAAAAAGCTCCATGATTGGTCAATAATGCTTAGCCGCCTCCCTGGAAGCCTAATCGGGCATAAAAAGTTAGGCGGAACGGCTCCAAAGCTCCACACGGAAGTCCCAAAAAAGCTCCATGATTGGTCAATAATGCTTAGCCGCCTCCCTGGAAGCCTAATCGGGCATAAAAAGTTAGGCGGAACGGCCCCAAAGCTCCACACGGAAGTCCCAAAAAAGCTCCATGATTGGTCAATAATGCTTAGCCGCCTCCCTGGAAGCCTAATCGGGCATAAAAAGTTAGGCGGAACGGCCCCAAAGCTCCACACGGAAGTCCGAAAAAAGCTCCATGATTGGTCAATAATGCTTAGCCGCCTCCCTGGAAGCCTAATCGGGCATAAAAAGTTAGGCGGAACGGCCCCAAAGCTCCACACGGAAGTCCGAAAAAAGCTCAAAAATTTTCTAAGTGCCAACGGCTCATTCGCCGTAATGTGTCCGCTCCGCGCTGGTTCCCCGGTCGGCCGCGAATAGCGCAAAATCAGCCTCACGGAAGTTCGAAAAAAGCTCAAAAATTTTCTAAGTGCCAACGGCTCATTCGCCGTAATGTGTCCGCTCCGCGCTGGTTCCCCGGTCGGCCGCGAATAGCGCAAAATCAGCCTCACGGAAGTTCGAAAAAAGCTCAAAAATTTTCTAAGTGCCAACGGCTCATTCGCCGTAATGTGTCCGCTCCGCGCTGGTTCCCCGGTCGGCCGCGAATAGCGCAAAAATCAGCCTAAGTGCAGTACCAACCTTGGCGTGTTGGTGCGCCAGAGTACGATGAGTTGGTCCCCCTAGTCACTGTACTCATTACCTTTACCCCCTAATCGCAAAATATAGTCAGAACGTATATGCAGAAGACTATTTTTTTCTTTTTTAAAATTTTCTAAGTGCCAGCGGATGCTGGCACACGAACTGTCCGAGCTACGACGGTTCTCCGGTCGGACAGCGAGGTGTGAAAAAGCGGTCCTAAAATCACCGAGGGCTGCCGCACAAGTTGTCCGAGTGGCGACGGTTCCCCGGTCGGCCACGAATGTCGAAAATTCGGCCTCTCCACCACGGAGGTCGGTGAGAATTTCAGAATATTTTCTAAGTGCCAACGGCTCTTGCGCCGTAAAGTGTCCGCTTTGCCTGGTTCCCTCGGTCGGCCACAAATAGCGAAAAATCAGCCTCTCCTTCTGGAGCTCGCCTAAGTGCCAACGGCTCTTGCGCCGTAATGTGTCCGCTTTGTCTGGTTCCCTCGGTCGGCCACAAACGGCGAAAAATCAGCCTCTCCTTCTGGAGCTCGTGCCAACTTTGGCGAATATTTTCTAAGTGCCAACGGCTCTTGCGCCGTAAAGTGTCCGCTTTGCCTGGTTCCCTCGGTCGGCCACAAATAGCGAAAAATCAGCCTCTCCTTCTGGAGCTCGCCTAAGTGCCAACGGCTCTTGCGCCGTAATGTGTCCGCTTTGTCTGGTTCCCTCGGTCGGCCACAAACGGCGAAAAATCAGCCTCTCATTCTGGAGCTCGTGCCAACTTTGGCGAATATTTTCTAAGTGCCAACGGCTCTTGCGCCGTAATGTGTCCGCTTTGCCTGGTTCCCTCGGTCGGCCACAAATAGCGAAAAAATCAGCCTCTCCTTCTGGAGCTCGCCTAAGTGCCAACGGCTCTTGCGCCGTAATGTGTCCGCTTTGCCTGGTTCCCTCGGTCGGCCACAAACGGCGAAAAATCAGCCTCTCATTCTGGAGCTCGTGCCAACTTTGGCGAATATTTTCTAAGTGCCAACGGCTCTTGCGCCGTAATGTGTCCGCTTTGCCTGGTTCCCTCGGTCGGCCACGAACGGCGAAAAATCAGCCTCTCCTTCTGGAGCTCGCCTAAGTGCCAACGGCTCTTGCGCCGTAATGTGTCCGCTTTGCCTGGTTCCCTCGGTCGGCCACAAACGGCGAAAAATCAGCCTCTCCTTCTGGAGCTCGCCTAAGTGCCAACGGCTCTTGCGCCGTAATGTGTCCGCTTTGCCTGGTTCCCTCGGTCGGCCACAAATAGCGAAAAACCAGCCTCTCCTTCTGGAGCTCGCCTAAGTGCCAACGGCTCTTGCGCCGTAATGTGTCCGCTTTGCCTGGTTCCCTCGGTCGGCCACAAACGGCGAAAAATCAGCCTCTCCTTCTGGAGCTCGCCTAAGTGCCAACGGCTCTTGCGCCGTAATGTGTCCGCTTTGCCTGGTTCCCTCGGTCGGCCACAAATAGCGAAAAACCAGCCTCTCCTTCTGGAGCTCGCCTAAGTGCCAACGGCTCTTGCGCCGTAATGTGTCCGCTTTGCCTGGTTCCCTCGGTCGGCCACAAACGGCGAAAAATCAGCCTCTCCTTCTGGAGCTCGCGCCAACTTTGTCAAAAAATTTCTAAGTGCCAACGGCTCTTGCGCCGTAAAGTGTCCGCTTTGCCTGGTTCCCTCGGTCGGCCACAAATAGCGAAAAATCAGCCTCTCCTTCTGGAGCTCGTGCCAACTTTGGCGAATATTTTCTAAGTGCCAACGGCTCTTGCGCCGTAATGTGTCCGCTTTGCCTGGTTCCCTCGGTCGGCCACAAATAGCGAAAAATCAGCCTCTCCTTCTGGAGCTCGCCTAAGTGCCAACGGCTCTTGCGCCGTAAAGTGTCCGCTTTGTCTGGTTCCCTCGGTCGGCCACAAACGGCGAAAAATCAGCCTCTCCTTCTGGAGCTCGTGCCAACTTTGGCGAATATTTTCTAAGTGCCAACGGCTCTTGCGCCGTAAAGTGTCCGCTTTGTCTGGTTCCCTCGGTCGGCCACAAATAGCGAAAAATCAGCCTCTCCTTCTGGAGCTCGCGCAAGTGCCAACGGCTCTTGCGCCGTAAAGTGTCCGCTTTGTCTGGTTCCCTCGGTCGGCCACAAATAGCGAAAAATCAGCCTCTCCTTCTGGAGCTCGTGCCAACTTTGGCGAATATTTTCTAAGTGCCAACGGCTCTTGCGCCGTAATGTGTCCGCTTTGTCTGGTTCCCTCGGTCGGCCACAAATAGCGAAAAATCAGCCTCTCCTTCTGGAGCTCGTGCCAACTTTGGCGAATATTTTCTAAGTGCCAACGGCTCTTGCGCCGTAAAGTGTCCGCTTTGCCTGGTTCCCTCGGTCGGCCACAAATAGCGAAAA
>NW_026872374.1:0-21532 GCF_033458585.1 Syngnathus typhle | reverse complement strand
GAATGCTTAGCGCTCTCTTTCCGAGCTGCCATGCCGCTTGAGTTAGTGGTTTGCGCCCGGTACTTCTAACGTAAAAGTTCAGGCAGGCAACGGCTCCTGAAGCTCCAGACGGTGCTTCCTTGAATGCTTAGCCGCCTTTTCGAGCTGCCATGCCGGCTTGAGTTATGGTTTGCGCCCGGTACTCTACTTAAAAGTCAGGTGCCGGAACGGCTCTGAAGCTCCAGACGGTGCTTCCTTGATGCTAGCCGCCTTTCGAGCTGCCATGCCGGGCTTGAGTTAGTGGTTTGCGCCGCGTACTCTAACGTTAAAAGTCAGGCGGAACGCTTCTGAAGCTCCAGACTGCTTCTTGAATGCTTAGCCGACCTTTCGAGCTGGCGCATGCCGGGCTTCGAGTTAGTTGTTTGCGCCGCTGTACTCTACGTTAAAAGTCAGGAGGCGAACGGCTCTGAAGCTCCAGACGGTGCTTCCTTGAATGCTTAGCGCCTTTCGAGCTGCCATGCGGGCTTGAGTTAGTGGTTTCTTTGCGCCCGGTACCTCTAACGTTAAAAGTCAGGCGGAACGGCTCTGAAGCTCCAGACGGTGCTTCCTTGAATGCTAGCCCGCCTTTCGAGCTGCCATGCCTGGCTTGAGTTAGTGGTTGTGCGCCCGGTACTCTACGTTAAAAGTCAGGCGAGACGGCTCTGAAGCTCCAGGACGGGTGCTTCCTTGATGCTTTAGCCGCCTTCGAGCTTCGCATGCCGGGCTTGAGTTAGTGGTTTGCGGCCCGGTACTCTTCGTTAAAAGTCAGGGGCGAACGGCTCTGAAGCTCCAAGCGGTGCTTCCTTGAATGGCTTAGCCGCCTTTCGAGCTGCCATGGCGGCCTTGAGTTAGTGGTTTGCGCCCGGTACTCTACGTTAAAAGTCAGGCGGAACTGGCTCTGAAGCTCCAGACGGTGCTTCCTTGAATGCTTAGCCGCCTTTCGAGCTGCCATGCCGGGCTTGAGTTAGTGGTTTGCGCCCGGTACTCTACGTTAAAAAGTCAGCGGAACGGCTCTGAAGCTCCAGACGGTGCTTCCTTGAATGCTTAGCCGCCTTTCGAGCTGCCCATGCCGCTTGAGTAGTGTTTGCGCCGTACTCTACGTTAAAAGTCAGGCGGAACGGCTCTGAAGCTCCAGACGGTGCTTCCTTGAATAGCTTAGCCGCCTTTCGAGCTGCATGCCGGCTTGAGTTAGTGTTTGCGCCAGGTACTCTACGTTAAAAGTCAGGCGGAACGGCTCTGAAGCTCCAGGACGGTGCTTCCTTGAATGCTTAGCCGCCTTTCGAGCTGCCATGCCGGGCCTTGAGTTAGTGGTCGTTAGCGCCCTCGGTACTCTAGCTTAAAAAGTCAGGCGGAAAGCGCTCTGAAGCTCCAGACGGTGCTTCCTTGAATGCTTAGCCCAGCCTTTTCGAGCTGCCATGCCGGGCTGAGTTAGTGTTTGCGCCCGTACTCTAACGTTAAAAGTCAGGCGGAACGGCTCTGAAGCTCCAGACGGTGCTTGTCCTTGAAGCTTCGCGCCTTTCGAGCTGCCATGCGGCTTTGAGTTAGTGTTTGCGCCCGAGTACTCTACGTTAAAAGTCAGGCGGAACGGCTCTGAAGCTCCAGACGGTGCTTCTTGAATGCTTAGCCGCCTTTCGAGCTCCATGCCGCGGCTTGAGTTAGTAGTTTGCGACCGTACTCTACGTTAAAAAGTCAGGCGGAACGCTCTGAAGCTCCAGACGGTGCTTCCTTGAATGCTTAGCCGCCTTTCGAGCTGCCATGCCGGGGCTTGAGTTAGTGGTTTGCGCCCGGTGACACTACGTTAAAAGTCAGGCGGAACGGCTCTGAAGCTCCAGACGGTGCTTCCTTGAATGCTTAGCCGCCTTTCGAGCTGCCATGCCGGGCTTGAGTTAGTGGTTTGCGCCCCGGTACTCTAACGTTAAAAGGTCAGGCGGAACGGCTCTGAAGCTCCAGACGGTGCTTCCTTGAATGCTTAGCCGCGCTTTCGAGCTGCGCATGCCGGGCTTGAGTTAGTGGTTTGCGCCCGGTACTCTACGTTTAAAAGTCAGGCGGAACGGCTCTGAAGCTCCAGACGGTGCTTCCTTGAATGCTTAGCCGCCTTTCGAGCTGCCATGCGCGGCTTGAGTTAGTGGTTTGCGCCTCGGGGTACTCTAACGTTAAAAGTCAGGCGGAACGGCTCTGAAGCTCCAGACGGTGCTTCCTTGAATGCTTAGCCGCCTTTCGAGCTGCCTATGCCGGGCTTGAGTTAGTGTTGCGCCCGGTACTCTACGTTAAAAGGTCAGGCGAACGGCTCTGAAGCTCCAGACGGTGCTTCCTTGAATGCTTACGCGCCTTTCCGAGCTGCCATGCGGGCTTGAGTTAGTGGTTTGCGCCCGGTACTCTACGTTAAAAGTCAGGCGAACGGCTCTGAAGCTTCCAGACGTGCTTCCTTGAATGCTTAGCACCGCCTTTCGAGCTGCCATGCCGGGCTTGAGTAGTGTGGTTTGCGCCCGGTACTCTACGTTAAAAGTCAGTCGGAACGCTCTGAAGCTCCAGACGGTGCTTCCTTGATTGCTTAGCCGCCCTTTCGAGCTGCCATGCCGGGCTTGAGTTAGTGTTTGCGCCCGGTACTCTACGTTAAAAGTCAGGCGGAAACGGCTCTGGAAGCTCCAGACGGTGCTTCCCTTGAATGCTTAGCCGCACTTTCGAGCTGCCATGCCGGGCTTGAGTTAGTGGGTTTGCGCCCGGGTACTCTACGTGTAAAAGTCAGGGAACGAACGCTCTGAAGCTCCAGACGGTGCTTCCTTGAATGCTTAGCCGCCTTTCGAGCTGCATGCCGGGCTTGAGTTAGTGGTTTGCGCCCGGTACTCTACGTATAAAAGTCAGGCGAACGGCTCTGAAGCTCCAGACGGTGCTTCCTTGAATGCTTAGCCGCCTTTCGAGCTGCCATGCCGGGCTTGAGTTAGTGGTTTGCTCCCGGTACTCTACGTAAAAAGTCAGCGGAACGGCTCTGAAGCTCCAGACGGTGCTTCCTTGAATGCTTAAGCCGCCTTTCGAGCTGCCATGCCGGGCTTGAGTTAGTGGTTTGCGCCGGTACTCTACGTTAAAAAGTCAGGCGGAACGCTCTGAAGCTCCAGACGGTGCTTTCCTTGATGCTTACGCGCCTTTCGAGCTGCCATGCCGGCTTGAGTTAGTGGTTTGCGCCCGTACTTCTACGTTATAGTCAGGCGGAACGGCTCTGAAGCTGCCAACGGTGCTTCCTTGAATGCTTAGCCGCCTTTCGAGCTGCCATGCGGCTTGAGTTAGTGTTTGGCCCGTACTCTACGTTAAAAGTCAGGCGGAACGGCTCTGAAGCTCCAGACGTGCTTCCTTGAATGCTTAGCCGCCTTTCGAGCTGCATGCCGGGCTTGAGTTAGTGGTTTGCGCCCGGTACTCTACGTTAAAAGTCAGGCGGAACGGCTCTGAAGCTCCAGACGGTGCTTCCTTGAATGCTTAGCGCCCTTTCGAGCTTGCCATGCCGGGCTTGAGTTAGTGGTTTGCGCCCGGTACTCTAGCGTTAAAAGTCAGGCGGAAGGCTCTGAATCTCCAGACGGTGCTTCCTTGAATGCTTAGCCGCCTTTCGAGCTGCCATGCCGGCTGTTAGTTAGTGTGTTTGCGCCCGTACTCTACGTTAAAAGTCAGGCGGAACGGCTTCTGAAGCTCCAGACGGTTGCTTCCCTTGAAATGCTTAGCCGCCTTTCGAGCTGCCATGCGGGCTTGAGTTAGTGTTTGCGCCCGGTACTCTACGTTAAAAGTCAGGCGGAACGTGCTCTGAAGCTACCAGACCGGTGCTTCCTTGAAGTGCTTAGCCCGCCTTTCGAGCTGCATGCCGGGCTTGAGTTAGTGGTTTGCGCCCGGTACTGCTGACTTAAAAAGTCAGGCGGAACGGCTCTGAAGCTCCAGACGGTGCTTCCTTGAATGCTTAGCCGCCTTTCGAGCTGCCATGCCGGGCTTGGAGTTAGTGGTTTGCGCCCGTACTCTACGTTTAAAAGTCAGGCGGAAACGGCTCTGAAGCTCCAGACGGTGCTTCCTTGAATAGCTTAGCCGCCTTTCGAGCTGCCATGCGGCTTGAGTTAGTGGTTTGCGCCCGGTACTCTACGTTAAAAGTCAGGCGGAACGGCTCTGAAGCTCCAGACGGTGCTTTCCTGAATGCTTAGCCGCCTTTCGAGCTGCCATGCCGGGCTTGAGTTAGTGTTTGCGCCGGTACTCTACGTTAAAAGTCAGGCGGAACGGCTCTGAAGCTCCAGACGGTGCTTCCTTGAATGCTTAGCGCTTCTTTCGAGCTGCCATGCCGGGCTTGAGTTAGTGGTTTGCGCCCGGTACTCTACGTTAAAAGTCAGGCGGAACGGCTCTGAAGCTCCAGACGGTGCTTCCTTGAATGCTTAGCCGCCTTTCGAGCTGCCATGCGGCCTTGAGTTATTGGTTGCGCCGGTACTCTACGTTAAAGTCAGGCGGAACGGCTCTGAAGCTCCAGACGGTGCTTCTTGAATGCTTAGCCGCCTTTCGAGCTGCCATGCCGGGCTTGAGTTAGTGGTTTGCGCCCGGTACTCTACGTTAAAAGTCAGGCGGAACGGCTCTGAAGCTCCAGACGGTGCTTCTTGAATGCTTAGCCGCCTTTCGAGCTGCATAGCCGGGCTTGAGTTAGTGGTTTGCGCCCGGTACTCTACGTAAAAGTCAGGCGGAACGCTCTGAAGCTCCAGACGGTGCTTCCTTGAATGCTTAGCCGCCTTTCGAGCTGCCATGCCGGGCTTGAGTTAGTGGTTTGCGCCGGTACTCTACGTAAAAGTCAGGCGGAACGGCTCTGAAGCTCCAGACGGTGCTTCCTTGAATGCTTAGCCGCCTTTCGAGCTGCCATGCCGGCTTGAGTTAGTGGTTTGCGCCCGGTACTCTACGTTAAAAGTCAGGCGGAACGGCTCTGAAGCTCCAGGCTCTGAAGCCGCCTCCGCCGAACCCAGACGTGCTTCCTTGAATGCTTAGCCGCCTTTCGAGCTGCCATGCGCGGCTTGAGTTAGTGGTTTGCGCCCGGTACTCTACGTTAAAAGTCAGGCGGAACGGCTCTGAAGCTCCAGACGGTGCTTCCTTGAAATGCTTAGCCGCCTTTCGAGCTGCCATGCCGGGCTTGAGTTAGTGGTTTGCGCCCGGTACTCTACGTTAAAAGTCAGGCGGAACGGCTCTGAAGCTCAGACGGTGCTTCCTTGAATGCTTAGCCGCCTTTCGAGCTGCCATGCTGGGCTTGAGTTAGTGGTTTGCGCCCGTGCCTACTCTACGTTAAAAGTCAGGCGAACGGCTCTGAAAGCTCCAGACGGTGCTTCCTTGAATGCTTAGCCGCCTTTCGAGCTGCCATGCCGGGCTTGAGTTAGTGGTTTGCGCCCGGTACTCTACGTTAAAAGTCAGCGGGAACGGCTCTGAAGCTCCAGACGGGTGCTTCCTTGAATGCTTAGCCGCCTTTCGAGCTGCCATGCCGGGCTTGAGTTAGTGGTTTGCGCCCGGTACTCTACGTTAAAAGTCAGGCGGAACGGCTCTGAAGCTCAGACGGTGCTTCCTTGAATGCTTAGCCGCCTTTCGAGCTGCCATGCCGGGCTTGAGTTAGTGGTTTGCGCCGGTACTCTACTGTTAAAGTCAGGCGGAACGGCTCTGAAGCTCCAGAACGGTGCTTCCTTGAATGCTTAGCCGCCTTTCGAGCTGCCATGCGGGCTTGAGTTAGTGGTTTGCGCCCGGTACTCTACGTTAAAAGTCAGGCGGAACGGCTCTGAAGCTCCAGACGGTGCTTCCTTGAATGCTTAGCCGCCTTTCGAGCTGCCATGCCGGGCTTGAGTTAGTGGTTTGCGCCCGGTACTCTACGTTAAAAGTCAGGCGGAACGGCTCTGAAGCTCCAGACGGTGCTTCCTTGAATGCTTAGCCGCCTTTCGAGCTGCCATGCCGGGCTTGAGTTAGTGGTTTGCGCCCGGTACTCTACGTTAAAAGTCAGGCGGAACGGCTCTGAAGCTCCAGACGGTGCTTCCTTGAATGCTTAGCCGCCTTTCGAGCTGCCATGCCGGGCTTGAGTTAGTGGTTTGCGCCCGGTACTCTACGTTAAAAGTCAGGCGGAACGGCTCTGAAGCTCCAGACGGTGCTTCCTTGAATGCTTAGCCGCCTTTCGAGCTGCCATGCCGGGCTTGAGTTAGTGGTTTGCGCCCGGTACTCTACGTTAAAAGTCAGGCGGAACGGCTCTGAAGCTCCAGACGGTGCTTCCTTGAATGCTTAGCCGCCTTTCGAGCTGCCATGCCGGGCTTGAGTTAGTGGTTTGCGCCCGGTACTCTACGTTAAAAGTCAGGCGGAACGGCTCTGAAGCTCCAGACGGTGCTTCCTTGAATGCTTAGCCGCCTTTCGAGCTGCCATGCCGGGCTTGAGTTAGTGGTTTGCGCCCGGTACTCTACGTTAAAAGTCAGGCGGAACGGCTCTGAAGCTCCAGACGGTGCTTCCTTGAATGCTTAGCCGCCTTTCGAGCTGCCATGCCGGGCTTGAGTTAGTGGTTTGCGCCCGGTACTCTACGTTAAAAGTCAGGCGGAACGGCTCTGAAGCTCCAGACGGTGCTTCCTTGAATGCTTAGCCGCCTTTCGAGCTGCCATGCCGGGCTTGAGTTAGTGGTTTGCGCCCGGTACTCTACGTTAAAAGTCAGGCGGAACGGCTCTGAAGCTCCAGACGGTGCTTCCTTGAATGCTTAGCCGCCTTTCGAGCTGCCATGCCGGGCTTGAGTTAGTGGTTTGCGCCCGGTACTCTACGTTAAAAGTCAGGCGGAACGGCTCTGAAGCTCCAGACGGTGCTTCCTTGAATGCTTAGCCGCCTTTCGAGCTGCCATGCCGGGCTTGAGTTAGTGGTTTGCGCCCGGTACTCTACGTTAAAAGTCAGGCGGAACGGCTCTGAAGCTCCAGACGGTGCTTCCTTGAATGCTTAGCCGCCTTTCGAGCTGCCATGCCGGGCTTGAGTTAGTGGTTTGCGCCCGGTACTCTACGTTAAAAGTCAGGCGGAACGGCTCTGAAGCTCCAGACGGTGCTTCCTTGAATGCTTAGCCGCCTTTCGAGCTGCCATGCCGGGCTTGAGTTAGTGGTTTGCGCCCGGTACTCTACGTTAAAAGTCAGGCGGAACGGCTCTGAAGCTCCAGACGGTGCTTCCTTGAATGCTTAGCCGCCTTTCGAGCTGCCATGCCGGGCTTGAGTTAGTGGTTTGCGCCCGGTACTCTACGTTAAAAGTCAGGCGGAACGGCTCTGAAGCTCCAGACGGTGCTTCCTTGAATGCTTAGCCGCCTTTCGAGCTGCCATGCCGGGCTTGAGTTAGTGGTTTGCGCCCGGTACTCTACGTTAAAAGTCAGGCGGAACGGCTCTGAAGCTCCAGACGGTGCTTCCTTGAATGCTTAGCCGCCTTTCGAGCTGCCATGCCGGGCTTGAGTTAGTGGTTTGCGCCCGGTACTCTACGTTAAAAGTCAGGCGGAACGGCTCTGAAGCTCCAGACGGTGCTTCCTTGAATGCTTAGCCGCCTTTCGAGCTGCCATGCCGGGCTTGAGTTAGTGGTTTGCGCCCGGTACTCTACGTTAAAAGTCAGGCGGAACGGCTCTGAAGCTCCAGACGGTGCTTCCTTGAATGCTTAGCCGCCTTTCGAGCTGCCATGCCGGGCTTGAGTTAGTGGTTTGCGCCCGGTACTCTACGTTAAAAGTCAGGCGGAACGGCTCTGAAGCTCCAGACGGTGCTTCCTTGAATGCTTAGCCGCCTTTCGAGCTGCCATGCCGGGCTTGAGTTAGTGGTTTGCGCCCGGTACTCTACGTTAAAAGTCAGGCGGAACGGCTCTGAAGCTCCAGACGGTGCTTCCTTGAATGCTTAGCCGCCTTTCGAGCTGCCATGCCGGGCTTGAGTTAGTGGTTTGCGCCCGGTACTCTACGTTAAAAGTCAGGCGGAACGGCTCTGAAGCTCCAGACGGTGCTTCCTTGAATGCTTAGCCGCCTTTCGAGCTGCCATGCCGGGCTTGAGTTAGTGGTTTGCGCCCGGTACTCTACGTTAAAAGTCAGGCGGAACGGCTCTGAAGCTCCAGACGGTGCTTCCTTGAATGCTTAGCCGCCTTTCGAGCTGCCATGCCGGGCTTGAGTTAGTGGTTTGCGCCCGGTACTCTACGTTAAAAGTCAGGCGGAACGGCTCTGAAGCTCCAGACGGTGCTTCCTTGAATGCTTAGCCGCCTTTCGAGCTGCCATGCCGGGCTTGAGTTAGTGGTTTGCGCCCGGTACTCTACGTTAAAAGTCAGGCGGAACGGCTCTGAAGCTCCAGACGGTGCTTCCTTGAATGCTTAGCCGCCTTTCGAGCTGCCATGCCGGGCTTGAGTTAGTGGTTTGCGCCCGGTACTCTACGTTAAAAGTCAGGCGGAACGGCTCTGAAGCTCCAGACGGTGCTTCCTTGAATGCTTAGCCGCCTTTCGAGCTGCCATGCCGGGCTTGAGTTAGTGGTTTGCGCCCGGTACTCTACGTTAAAAGTCAGGCGGAACGGCTCTGAAGCTCCAGACGGTGCTTCCTTGAATGCTTAGCCGCCTTTCGAGCTGCCATGCCGGGCTTGAGTTAGTGGTTTGCGCCCGGTACTCTACGTTAAAAGTCAGGCGGAACGGCTCTGAAGCTCCAGACGGTGCTTCCTTGAATGCTTAGCCGCCTTTCGAGCTGCCATGCCGGGCTTGAGTTAGTGGTTTGCGCCCGGTACTCTACGTTAAAAGTCAGGCGGAACGGCTCTGAAGCTCCAGACGGTGCTTCCTTGAATGCTTAGCCGCCTTTCGAGCTGCCATGCCGGGCTTGAGTTAGTGGTTTGCGCCCGGTACTCTACGTTAAAAGTCAGGCGGAACGGCTCTGAAGCTCCAGACGGTGCTTCCTTGAATGCTTAGCCGCCTTTCGAGCTGCCATGCCGGGCTTGAGTTAGTGGTTTGCGCCCGGTACTCTACGTTAAAAGTCAGGCGGAACGGCTCTGAAGCTCCAGACGGTGCTTCCTTGAATGCTTAGCCGCCTTTCGAGCTGCCATGCCGGGCTTGAGTTAGTGGTTTGCGCCCGGTACTCTACGTTAAAAGTCAGGCGGAACGGCTCTGAAGCTCCAGACGGTGCTTCCTTGAATGCTTAGCCGCCTTTCGAGCTGCCATGCCGGGCTTGAGTTAGTGGTTTGCGCCCGGTACTCTACGTTAAAAGTCAGGCGGAACGGCTCTGAAGCTCCAGACGGTGCTTCCTTGAATGCTTAGCCGCCTTTCGAGCTGCCATGCCGGGCTTGAGTTAGTGGTTTGCGCCCGGTACTCTACGTTAAAAGTCAGGCGGAACGGCTCTGAAGCTCCAGACGGTGCTTCCTTGAATGCTTAGCCGCCTTTCGAGCTGCCATGCCGGGCTTGAGTTAGTGGTTTGCGCCCGGTACTCTACGTTAAAAGTCAGGCGGAACGGCTCTGAAGCTCCAGACGGTGCTTCCTTGAATGCTTAGCCGCCTTTCGAGCTGCCATGCCGGGCTTGAGTTAGTGGTTTGCGCCCGGTACTCTACGTTAAAAGTCAGGCGGAACGGCTCTGAAGCTCCAGACGGTGCTTCCTTGAATGCTTAGCCGCCTTTCGAGCTGCCATGCCGGGCTTGAGTTAGTGGTTTGCGCCCGGTACTCTACGTTAAAAGTCAGGCGGAACGGCTCTGAAGCTCCAGACGGTGCTTCCTTGAATGCTTAGCCGCCTTTCGAGCTGCCATGCCGGGCTTGAGTTAGTGGTTTGCGCCCGGTACTCTACGTTAAAAGTCAGGCGGAACGGCTCTGAAGCTCCAGACGGTGCTTCCTTGAATGCTTAGCCGCCTTTCGAGCTGCCATGCCGGGCTTGAGTTAGTGGTTTGCGCCCGGTACTCTACGTTAAAAGTCAGGCGGAACGGCTCTGAAGCTCCAGACGGTGCTTCCTTGAATGCTTAGCCGCCTTTCGAGCTGCCATGCCGGGCTTGAGTTAGTGGTTTGCGCCCGGTACTCTACGTTAAAAGTCAGGCGGAACGGCTCTGAAGCTCCAGACGGTGCTTCCTTGAATGCTTAGCCGCCTTTCGAGCTGCCATGCCGGGCTTGAGTTAGTGGTTTGCGCCCGGTACTCTACGTTAAAAGTCAGGCGGAACGGCTCTGAAGCTCCAGACGGTGCTTCCTTGAATGCTTAGCCGCCTTTCGAGCTGCCATGCCGGGCTTGAGTTAGTGGTTTGCGCCCGGTACTCTACGTTAAAAGTCAGGCGGAACGGCTCTGAAGCTCCAGACGGTGCTTCCTTGAATGCTTAGCCGCCTTTCGAGCTGCCATGCCGGGCTTGAGTTAGTGGTTTGCGCCCGGTACTCTACGTTAAAAGTCAGGCGGAACGGCTCTGAAGCTCCAGACGGTGCTTCCTTGAATGCTTAGCCGCCTTTCGAGCTGCCATGCCGGGCTTGAGTTAGTGGTTTGCGCCCGGTACTCTACGTTAAAAGTCAGGCGGAACGGCTCTGAAGCTCCAGACGGTGCTTCCTTGAATGCTTACCCGGCTTTTGAGCTCTCCTGCCCGGCGTGGGTTTCGCGTCCGCGCCCGGTACATTATGGAAGCCAAAAAAAAAAAAAATTCTAAGTGCGAGTGGGACCGGCCTGGGGGGCTTCCTTGAAAGCCCATCCGCCCTCCGAGCTCTCCCACCGGTCGTGGGTTGGCGTCCGCCACTGCTCAAAGCGAACTTCAAATTATCTGCTTAATAATGTGGAACACCATTCTTAAGTAGTTTTTCCTTAATTTGGGCTCAACTGGCCGGTAATGATCCCCGGTGTCTGAGATTGATCTCAGTGATCCAAAGAGCCCTGACACGTAATACCATCCATGAGTTTAATTGAAAAACAAAAAATGTAATCTTTATGACACATAAATACAATTTGCATAATAATTTGGAACACAGTGTAGACTTCCAGCGGACCGCGCGCGGCTCGGCTGACGGCGCAGCGCGATCTGGTACCGCTGCGCGGGACGAAACACGCCCCGTGCAGAGTTCCAGGCGGCCGGGAAGACATTTAAGCGCTGCCGCTGCAGCTGCGGCGGGGATTTGCCGTCCTCCGGTGGACACGACGAGTAAATACACCAGCAATCGCACTTACACCGTGTTCCAAATTATTATGCAAGTGACATTTATCTCAGATTTTCCTAAATAGTCGATGCAAAATGAGTCAGCATAATTTTCAAGTCATCAACCATTATTTTGATGAATTCTAATTTTATTGAACAAACCTCCGAATGATCACAGAATTTTTAAAAAATAAAAAACTTAAAATGCACTGTTCCACATTATTACGCACAACAGAGTTTTATAACATTTTATAGGTTTTTATGAACTGAAATGCCCATCTTAAGAATTTACAGCATTAGGAGGTCATATTTACTGAAATCAAAAGCTATTTCAAAGAAAAGACAAACAAGTTACATTTTAACATAGGACCCTTTATTTCAATAAAAAACAAAGTTACATTTTAACATAGGACCCTTTGTTCAACAGCAGCTTCACGATTCTTCCATCCACTGAACTTGTGAGTTTTTGTACAGTTTCTGGTTGAATTTCTTGGCAGGATCTAAGAATAGCCTGCCAGAGCTGCTCTTTGGAATTGAACTGCCTCCCACCTTCGTAGATTTTCTGCTTGACGATGCTCCACAAGTTTTCAATAGGATTGAGGTCAGGGGAGCATGGGGGCCACACCATCAGTTTCTCTCCCTTTATTCCCATAGATGCCAAAGACGTTGACGTATTTCTTGCAGCATGAGACGGTGCATTGTCATGCATGAAGATGATCTTTTGACGGAAAGCACGGTTCTTCCTGTTGTACCATGGACAGAAGTGTTGAGTCAGAAATTCCACGTAGTTAACAGACGTAATTTTGACGCCTTCAGGGACCCTAAAGGGGCCAAGCAGCTCTCTCCCCATGATTCCAGCCCAAAACATCACTCCGCCACCTCCCTGCTGACGCCGCAGCCTTGTTGGGCTATCGTGGCCGTCCACCAACCATCCACGACTCCATCCATCTGTAAAGTCAAGTCAAATCAAGTTTATTTGTATAGCCCTAAATCACAAGCAGTCTCAAAGGGCTTCACATAGACAGAAATTGACAATTATTCTCAAAGCATCCCCTGAGCTCTCAAAAGTGCAAGGAAAAACTTAAAAAACCCTACCTGGCCCATCCAAGGTGGCACGGCACTCGTCGGTGAACAGGACTGTCTGAAAATTTGTCTTCATGTAAGTCTGGGCCCACTGCAGCCGTTTCTGCTTGTTCGCGTTGTTCAGGGGTGGCCGAATGGAGGGTTTCCGCACAACTGCAAGCCTCTGGAGGATCCTGCACCTCGTCGTTCGTGGGACTTCACTGGCACCAGCAGCGTCGAATATTTGTTTGCTCGTCTTTAGTGGCATGCTTGCAGCCGCCCTCTTGATTCGATTTGTTTGTCTTGCAGAAACCTTCCTTGTCGTGCCTTTGTCTGCACGAACGCAGCGTTTGCTCCGAATCAGCGACGAATTTCTTCAAAGTTCGATGGTCGCGCTTAAGCTTTCGTGCAATATCGAATGTCTGCATACCTTGTCCAAGGCATCGAACGATTTCACGCTTCTCGACAGCAGAGAGATCCTTTTTCCTCCCCATGGTTGAACGAAATGGCCGAACGCTTAAAAACGCGGAACTTAAATAGACTTGTTAATTACTACAATTGCGCTCACCTGGCAGACTACCATGGACTGTACCATGACTGAGGGTGATTTCAGTACTTGAAAAACAAAAAATGTAATCTTTATGACACTTAAATACATTTTGCATAATAATTTGGAACACGGGACCGTGTTCCAAATTATTATGCAAAGGATATTTATCTCAGATTTTCCTAAATAGCTTCCTTGAAATGTTACCCGGCTTTTGAGCTCTCCTGCCGGGCGTGGGTTTGCGTCAGCGCCCGGTAACATTATGGAAGCTAAAAGAAAGAAAAAAGAAACAAATCTAAGTGCGATTGCTGGTGTCTAAATACATTTTGCATAATAATTTGGAACACGGGACCGTGTTCCAAATTATTATGCAAGTGATATTTATCTCAGATTTTCCTAAATAGCTTTACTCGTCGTGCCGACCGGAGGGAGGCCACTCCCCGCCGCAGCTGAACAGTCATCCCGGCCTAGTGGAGGTCTGCGCAGGGGGGGTCTTCCTTGAAATGTTACCCGGCTTTTGAGCTCTCCTGCCGGGCGTGGGTTTGCGTCAGCGCCCGGTAACATTATGGAAGCTAAAAGAAAGAAAAAAGAAACAAATCTAAGAGCAAGTGCTGGTGTATTTACTCGTCGTGTCCACCGGAGGGAGGCAACTCCCCGCCGCAGCTGCAGAGGCAGCTTTGAAAAGTCATCCCGGCCTAGTGGAGGTCTGCGCAGGGGGGGTCTTCCTTGAAATGTTACCCGGCTTTTGAGCTCTCCTGTCCGGCGTGGGTTTGCGTCAGCGGCCGGTGTCATTTACTCGTCGTGCCGACCGGAGGGAGGCCACTCCCCGCCGCAGCTGAACAGTCATCCCGGCCTAGTGGAGGTCTGCGCAGGGGGGGTCTTCCTTGAAATGTTACCCGGCTTTTGAGCTCTCCTGCCGGGCGTGGGTTTGCGTCAGCGCCCGGTAACATTATGGAAGCTAAAAGAAAGAAAAAAGAAACAAATCTAAGTGCGATTGCTGGTGTCTAAATACATTTTGCATAATAATTTGGAACACGGGACCGTGTTCCAAATTATTATGCAAGTGATATTTATCTCAGATTTTCCTAAATAGCTTTACTCGTCGTGCCGACCGGAGGGAGGCCACTCCCCGCCGCAGCTGAACAGTCATCCCGGCCTAGTGGAGGTCTGCGCAGGGGGGGTCTTCCTTGAAATGTTACCCGGCTTTTGAGCTCTCCTGTCCGGCGTGGGTTTGCGTCAGCGGCCGGTGTCATTTACTCGTCGTGCCGACCGGAGGGAGGCCACTCCCCGCCGCAGCTGAACAGTCATCCCGGCCTAGTGGAGGTCTGCGCAGGGGGGGTCTTCCTTGAAATGTTACCCGGCTTTTGAGCTCTCCTGCCGGGCGTGGGTTTGCGTCAGCGCCCGGTAACATTATGGAAGCTAAAAGAAAGAAAAAAGAAACAAATCTAAGTGCGATTGCTGGTGTCTAAATACATTTTGCATAATAATTTGGAACACGGGACCGTGTTCCAAATTATTATGCAAGTGATATTTATCTCAGATTTTCCTAAATAGCTTTACTCGTCGTGCCGACCGGAGGGAGGCCACTCCCCGCCGCAGCTGAACAGTCATCCCGGCCTAGTGGAGGTCTGCGCAGGGGGGGTCTTCCTTGAAATGTTACCCGGCTTTTGAGCTCTCCTGCCGGGCGTGGGTTTGCGTCAGCGCCCGGTAACATTATGGAAGCTAAAAGAAAGAAAAAAGAAACAAATCTAAGAGCAAGTGCTGGTGTATTTACTCGTCGTGTCCACCGGAGGGAGGCAACTCCCCGCCGCAGCTGCAGAGGCAGCTTTGAAAAGTCATCCCGGCCTAGTGGAGGTCTGCGCAGGGGGGGTCTTCCTTGAAATGTTACCCGGCTTTTGAGCTCTCCTGTCCGGCGTGGGTTTGCGTCAGCGGCCGGTGTCATTTACTCGTCGTGCCGACCGGAGGGAGGCCACTCCCCGCCGCAGCTGAACAGTCATCCCGGCCTAGTGGAGGTCTGCGCAGGGGGGGTCTTCCTTGAAATGTTACCCGGCTTTTGAGCTCTCCTGCCGGGCGTGGGTTTGCGTCAGCGCCCGGTAACATTATGGAAGCTAAAAGAAAGAAAAAAGAAACAAATCTAAGTGCGATTGCTGGTGTCTAAATACATTTTGCATAATAATTTGGAACACGGGACCGTGTTCCAAATTATTATGCAAGTGATATTTATCTCAGATTTTCCTAAATAGCTTTACTCGTCGTGCCGACCGGAGGGAGGCCACTCCCCGCCGCAGCTGAACAGTCATCCCGGCCTAGTGGAGGTCTGCGCAGGGGGGGTCTTCCTTGAAATGTTACCCGGCTTTTGAGCTCTCCTGTCCGGCGTGGGTTTGCGTCAGCGGCCGGTGTCATTTACTCGTCGTGCCGACCGGAGGGAGGCCACTCCCCGCCGCAGCTGAACAGTCATCCCGGCCTAGTGGAGGTCTGCGCAGGGGGGGTCTTCCTTGAAATGTTACCCGGCTTTTGAGCTCTCCTGTCCGGCGTGGGTTTGCGTCAGCGGCCGGTGTCATTTACTCGTCGTGCCGACCGGAGGGAGGCCACTCCCCGCCACAGCTGAACAGTCATCCCGGCCTAGTGGAGGTCTGCGCAGGGGGGGTCTTCCTTGAAATGTTACCCGGCTTTTGAGCTCTCCTGTCCGGCGTGGGTTTGCGTCAGCGGCCGGTGTCATTTACTCGTCGTGCCGACCGGAGGGAGGCCACTCCCCGCCACAGCTGAACAGTCATCCCGGCCTAGTGGAGGTCTGCGCAGGGGGGGTCTTCCTTGAAATGTTACCCGGCTTTTGAGCTCTCCTGTCCGGCGTGGGTTTGCGTCAGCGGCCGGTGTCATTTACTCGTCGTGCCGACCGGAGGGAGGCCACTCCCCGCCACAGCTGAACAGTCATCCCGGCCTAGTGGAGGTCTGCGCAGGGGGGGTCTTCCTTGAAATGTTACCCGGCTTTTGAGCTCTCCTGTCCGGCGTGGGTTTGCGTCAGCGGCCGGTGTCATTTACTCGTCGTGCCGACCGGAGGGAGGCCACTCCCCGCCACAGCTGAACAGTCATCCCGGCCTAGTGGAGGTCTGCGCAGGGGGGGTCTTCCTTGAAATGTTACCCGGCTTTTGAGCTCTCCTGTCCGGCGTGGGTTTGCGTCAGCGGCCGGTGTCATTTACTCGTCGTGCCGACCGGAGGGAGGCCACTCCCCGCCACAGCTGAACAGTCATCCCGGCCTAGTGGAGGTCTGCGCAGGGGGGGTCTTCCTTGAAATGTTACCCGGCTTTTGAGCTCTCCTGTCCGGCGTGGGTTTGCGTCAGCGGCCGGTGTCATTTACTCGTCGTGTCCACCGGAGGGAGGCCACTCCCCGCCGCAGCTGCAGCGGCAGCTTTGAAACGTCATCCCGGCCCCCTGGAACTGTGCGCGGGGGGGGCGATGCGTCCCGTGCGAGGTACCAGGTCGCGCTGCGCCGTCTGCCTGGCCGCTTTGGGCCCGCTGGAAGTCTATTAAAGCTCCGCGATCTCCGCCTCGGTGCTTAAAAAGCGTCCATCCGCTCTCCTGGAGCTTCTTTCGGTCATCTCGTCCGCGTGCACGGCCTGCCGGTGGCACCGGCTGGAGCTCCGCAAAAAGCTCCATTTCTGTTAAAAATGCTTAGCCGCGTCCCTGGAAGCCCAATCGGGCGTAGAAAGTGAGGGGGAAGGCCCCCAAAGCACCGGCTGGAAGTCCCAAAAAAGCTCCATGATTGGTCAATAATGCTTAGCCGCCTCCCTGGAAGCCTAATCGGGCATAAAAAGCTAGGCGGAACGGCCCCAAAGCTCCACACGGAAGTCCCAAAAAAGCTCCATGATTGGTCAATAATGCTTAGCCGCCTCCCTGGAAGCCTAATCGGGCATAAAAAGCTAGGCGGAACGGCCCCAAAGCTCCACACGGAAGTCCCAAAAAAGCTCCATGATTGGTCAATAATGCTTAGCCGCCTCCCTGGAAGCCTAACCGGGCATAAAAAGCTAGGCGGAACGGCCCCAAAGCTCCACACGGAAGTCCCAAAAAAGCTCCATGATTGGTCAATAATGCTTAGCCGCCTCCCTGGAAGCCTAATCGGGCATAAAAAGCTAGGCGGAACGGCCCCAAAGCTCCACACGGAAGTCCCAAAAAAGCTCCATGATTGGTCAATAATGCTTAGCCGCCTCCCTGGAAGCCTAATCGGGCATAAAAAGCTAGGCGGAACGGCCCCAAAGCTCCACACGGAAGTCCCAAAAAAGCTCCATGATTGGTCAATAATGCTTAGCCGCCTCCCTGGAAGCCTAATCGGGCATAAAAAGTTAGGCGGAACGGCCCCAAAGCTCCACACGGAAGTCCCAAAAAAGCTCCATGATTGGTCAATAATGCTTAGCCGCCTCCCTGGAAGCCTAATCGGGCATAAAAAGCTAGGCGGAACGGCCCCAAAGCTCCACACGGAAGTCCCAAAAAAGCTCCATGATTGGTCAATAATGCTTAGCCGCCTCCCTGGAAGCCTAATCGGGCATAAAAAGTTAGGCGGAACGGCTCCAAAGCTCCACACGGAAGTCCCAAAAAAGCTCCATGATTGGTCAATAATGCTTAGCCGCCTCCCTGGAAGCCTAATCGGGCATAAAAAGTTAGGCGGAACGGCCCCAAAGCTCCACACGGAAGTCCCAAAAAAGCTCCATGATTGGTCAATAATGCTTAGCCGCCTCCCTGGAAGCCTAATCGGGCATAAAAAGTTAGGCGGAACGGCCCCAAAGCTCCACACGGAAGTCCGAAAAAAGCTCAAAAATTTTCTAAGTGCCAACGGCTCATTCGCCGTAATGTGTCCGCTCCGCGCTGGTTCCCCGGTCGGCCGCGAATAGCGCAAAATCAGCCTCACGGAAGTTCGAAAAAAGCTCAAAAATTTTCTAAGTGCCAACGGCTCATTCGCCGTAATGTGTCCGCTCCGCGCTGGTTCCCCGGTCGGCCGCGAATAGCGCAAAATCAGCCTCACGGAAGTTCGAAAAAAGCTCAAAAATTTTCTAAGTGCCAACGGCTCATTCGCCGTAATGTGTCCGCTCCGCGCTGGTTCCCCGGTCGGCCGCGAATAGCGCAAAAATCAGCCTAAGTGCAGTACCAACCTTGGCGTGTTGGTGCGCCAGAGTACGATGAGTTGGTCCCCCTAGTCACTGTACTCATTACCTTTACCCCCTAATCGCAAAATATAGTCAGAACGTATATGCAGAAGACTATTTTTTTCTTTTTTAAAATTTTCTAAGTGCCAGCGGATGCTGGCACACGAACTGTCCGAGCTACGACGGTTCTCCGGTCGGACAGCGAGGGTGAAAAAGCGGTCCTAAAATCACCGAGGGCTGCCGCACAAGTTGTCCGAGTGGCGACGGTTCCCCGGTCGGCCACGAATGTCGAAAATTCGGCCTCTCCACCACGGAGGTCGGTGAGAATTTCAGAATATTTTCCAAGTGCCAACGGCTCTTGCGCCGTAAAGTGTCCGCTTTGCCTGGTTCCCTCGGTCGGCCACAAATAGCGAAAAATCAGCCTCTCCTTCTGGAGCTCGCCTAAGTGCCAACGGCTCTTGCGCCGTAATGTGTCCGCTTTGTCTGGTTCCCTCGGTCGGCCACAAACGGCGAAAAATCAGCCTCTCCTTCTGGAGCTCGTGCCAACTTTGGCGAATATTTTCTAAGTGCCAACGGCTCTTGCGCCGTAAAGTGTCCGCTTTGCCTGGTTCCCTCGGTCGGCCACAAATAGCGAAAAATCAGCCTCTCCTTCTGGAGCTCGCCTAAGTGCCAACGGCTCTTGCGCCGTAATGTGTCCGCTTTGTCTGGTTCCCTCGGTCGGCCACAAACGGCGAAAAATCAGCCTCTCATTCTGGAGCTCGTGCCAACTTTGGCGAATATTTTCTAAGTGCCAACGGCTCTTGCGCCGTAATGTGTCCGCTTTGCCTGGTTCCCTCGGTCGGCCACAAATAGCGAAAAAATCAGCCTCTCCTTCTGGAGCTCGCCTAAGTGCCAACGGCTCTTGCGCCGTAATGTGTCCGCTTTGCCTGGTTCCCTCGGTCGGCCACAAACGGCGAAAAATCAGCCTCTCATTCTGGAGCTCGTGCCAACTTTGGCGAATATTTTCTAAGTGCCAACGGCTCTTGCGCCGTAATGTGTCCGCTTTGCCTGGTTCCCTCGGTCGGCCACAAATAGCGAAAAAATCAGCCTCTCCTTCTGGAGCTCGCCTAAGTGCCAACGGCTCTTGCGCCGTAATGTGTCCGCTTTGTCTGGTTCCCTCGGTCGGCCACAAACGGCGAAAAATCAGCCTCTCATTCTGGAGCTCGTGCCAACTTTGGCGAATATTTTCTAAGTGCCAACGGCTCTTGCGCCGTAATGTGTCCGCTTTGCCTGGTTCCCTCGGTCGGCCACAAATAGCGAAAAAATCAGCCTCTCCTTCTGGAGCTCGCCTAAGTGCCAACGGCTCTTGCGCCGTAATGTGTCCGCTTTGCCTGGTTCCCTCGGTCGGCCACAAACGGCGAAAAATCAGCCTCTCATTCTGGAGCTCGTGCCAACTTTGGCGAATATTTTCTAAGTGCCAACGGCTCTTGCGCCGTAATGTGTCCGCTTTGCCTGGTTCCCTCGGTCGGACCACGAACGGCGAAAAATCAGCCTCTCCTTCTGGAGCTCGCCTAAGTGCCAACGGCTCTTGCGCCGTAATGTGTCCGCTTTGCCTGGTTCCCTCGGTCGGCCACAAATAGCGAAAAACCAGCCTCTCCTTCTGGAGCTCGCCTAAGTGCCAACGGCTCTTGCGCCGTAATGTGTCCGCTTTGCCTGGTTCCCTCGGTCGGCCACAAACGGCGAAAAACCAGCCTCTCCTTCTGGAGCTCGCCTAAGTGCCAACGGCTCTTGCGCCGTAATGTGTCCGCTTTGCCTGGTTCCCTCGGTCGGCCACAAATAGCGAAAAATCAGCCTCTCCTTCTGGAGCTCGTGCCAACTTTGGCGAATATTTTCTAAGTGCCAACGGCTCTTGCGCCGTAATGTGTCCGCTTTGCCTGGTTCCCTCGGTCGGCCACAAATAGCGAAAAACCAGCCTCTCCTTCTGGAGCTCGCCTAAGTGCCAACGGCTCTTGCGCCGTAATGTGTCCGCTTTGCCTGGTTCCCTCGGTCGGCCACAAATAGCGAAAAACCAGCCTCTCCTTCTGGAGCTCGCCTAAGTGCCAACGGCTCTTGCGCCGTAATGTGTCCGCTTTGCCTGGTTCCCTCGGTCGGCCACAAATAGCGAAAAACCAGCCTCTCCTTCTGGAGCTCGCCTAAGTGCCAACGGCTCTTGCGCCGTAATGTGTCCGCTTTGCCTGGTTCCCTCGGTCGGCCACAAATAGCGAAAAACCAGCCTCTCCTTCTGGAGCTCGCCTAAGTGCCAACGGCTCTTGCGCCGTAATGTGTCCGCTTTGCCTGGTTCCCTCGGTCGGCCACAAACGGCGAAAAACCAGCCTCTCCTTCTGGAGCTCGCCTAAGTGCCAACGGCTCTTGCGCCGTAATGTGTCCGCTTTGCCTGGTTCCCTCGGTCGGCCACAAATAGCGAAAAATCAGCCTCTCCTTCTGGAGCTCGTGCCAACTTTGGCGAATATTTTCTAAGTGCCAACGGCTCTTGCGCCGTAATGTGTCCGCTTTGCCTGGTTCCCTCGGTCGGCCACAAACGGCGAAAAATCAGCCTCTCCTTCTGGAGCTCGCCTAAGTGCCAACGGCTCTTGCGCCGTAATGTGTCCGCTTTGCCTGGTTCCCTCGGTCGGCCACAAATAGCGAAAAACCAGCCTCTCCTTCTGGAGCTCGCCTAAGTGCCAACGGCTCTTGCGCCGTAATGTGTCCGCTTTGCCTGGTTCCCTCGGTCGGCCACAAACGGCGAAAAACCAGCCTCTCCTTCTGGAGCTCGCCTAAGTGCCAACGGCTCTTGCGCCGTAATGTGTCCGCTTTGCCTGGTTCCCTCGGTCGGCCACAAATAGCGAAAAATCAGCCTCTCCTTCTGGAGCTCGTGCCAACTTTGGCGAATATTTTCTAAGTGCCAACGGCTCTTGCGCCGTAATGTGTCCGCTTTGCCTGGTTCCCTCGGTCGGCCACAAACGGCGAAAAATCAGCCTCTCCTTCTGGAGCTCGCCTAAGTGCCAACGGCTCTTGCGCCGTAATGTGTCCGCTTTGCCTGGTTCCCTCGGTCGGCCACAAATAGCGAAAAACCAGCCTCTCCTTCTGGAGCTCGCCTAAGTGCCAACGGCTCTTGCGCCGTAATGTGTCCGCTTTGCCTGGTTCCCTCGGTCGGCCACAAACGGCGAAAAACCAGCCTCTCCTTCTGGAGCTCGCCTAAGTGCCAACGGCTCTTGCGCCGTAATGTGTCCGCTTTGCCTGGTTCCCTCGGTCGGCCACAAATAGCGAAAAATCAGCCTCTCCTTCTGGAGCTCGTGCCAACTTTGGCGAATATTTTCTAAGTGCCAACGGCTCTTGCGCCGTAATGTGTCCGCTTTGCCTGGTTCCCTCGGTCGGCCACAAACGGCGAAAAATCAGCCTCTCCTTCTGGAGCTCGCCTAAGTGCCAACGGCTCTTGCGCCGTAATGTGTCCGCTTTGCCTGGTTCCCTCGGTCGGCCACAAATAGCGAAAAACCAGCCTCTCCTTCTGGAGCTCGCCTAAGTGCCAACGGCTCTTGCGCCGTAATGTGTCCGCTTTGCCTGGTTCCCTCGGTCGGCCACAAACGGCGAAAAATCAGCCTCTCCTTCTGGAGCTCGCCTAAGTGCCAACGGCTCTTGCGCCGTAATGTGTCCGCTTTGCCTGGTTCCCTCGGTCG
>NW_026872373.1:0-21618 GCF_033458585.1 Syngnathus typhle | reverse complement strand
ACAATAGATATAGCCTGGTCGACCCTCATGCGAAGATCCGTTATAGGCCAGTGGTTCGCGGTACGGTGCAGCGACGCCCCGCGGTACACTACGTAGCCGGCAAACGATAGCGAGCACGCCAGGGCCGTCGCGCTGAACACAGACAGACACTTGGCGTGTCTGGTCAGAGACACGGGGATGAGCAGGAACAGCACAATCAGAGCGAGGGCAATAGGCTTCGTCACCTCGGAAGGTAGGAGCGCGGTGGCCACGGACGCCAGCATCTGCATGTAAGAACAGACGGTGCCCACGTTCTGCAAAACTACAACGCACTTCACCATAGGCCGCCACACCCTCCCGCACACGGCCGGGCACAAGTCTTCCAAGTTGCCGTTACGCTTCTTCAGACAGCGCGTGAGCAGGATCACGGACGCTACGGTCATGCCGCTCACCGAGGCGAGGACGCACGTAAACACGAGCGGCCCGACGACGGCTACGGCGTGAGGCAGCGCCAGTAGGCCTATCCCAATCATGCAGTTAATAGTGTGCAGAAACACGTCGTATACGGTACAACACATGATCACACAATGACGTAGTATTCCAGGTGCCACGTCCCGGGACTGCAGACTACGTCGCCTCTTTTAAAGCCCGAATAACAAACGCAAGGGTCACTTGCAAGTAGTCTGGGCAGCAGCTGCTTGTTAGATTTAAAGTCGGACACACGGGTCAGCACAGAGTCAAACGGGAACTGGAGGAAGGCCCGGTCAAACAGCTCCAAGCGCTGGCCCTGGATCTCGTCGTCCGAGCGGATAGGGGCGCACGACTTGCGAATGACGTCGTGCGTCGCCGTGCTGAAGAGCAGTATGCAGCTGGGTACCGTGACGGCAGACTTGCGCTGGTTCACGGCTGTGGTATTCACCCGCTCGCGACCGCAATCAAACACTTGGAGCACGCCGGGTATGAGCACGCCGTACGGGGTGGTCACAGCCTTGTCGACGTCAAAGCCTCTGGCTTGCAGAAACTCGTTTAAGTACATTCCACACACGTAGTAGGTACAGAAACACTGCGTGACACGATTCAAGATTTCCCAACAAAAGGCTTTTATTACGCCAGCGTCGATCGCGCCGCCGCTCACACGCAGCACGCAGCCGCTTTGGGCGGAGACGACGTGCGGCAGGGCCACATGGTGACTACGGATCCCAGTCTGGGAGCCACGGCGACGTACCCGGCCTGCGTCTCCAAGGGCGTCTCCACGTCGGTCAGCACACCCTCGGACACGCACATCTTGTCCAGTCCACCTATTAGTACGGAGCAGCATTACGGATCCAACGTGTAACACGCGTTGCGGCTTCGTACTAACCTGCAGACGGCAATCTGATCTTGCTCACGCCGTAGACGTTGGTTAAGTTAAACCAATACATGACGTTGCTGTCCCAGTGCGGCAGGGTCGCAAAAGACACGGCGACTTTGGCCGTGGTGACTAGTACCACTTTGCTGTGAGGGCATTTGTGCTCTCCGGGCCCCGGGCACTTGAGCCTACAACGCATTCGATAATAATGTCATTCACGGGTATAAAGGCGATAACGCGGTATACTTACATGAATTGCCTGAAAGGTGTGAGTTCCATGGCCGTCTCCGATACACACCGTTACGAGGGTACGCCGTCATTCCGGCGCATTCAATATTTCCTGGATCTCCGACATGGCGCTCAGTAGCGCAGTGTCTTGCTTGCGGGCCGATATGTAGAAAGGCGCGATGTGGACGCACATGTCCGGTTGCGTTTGCTTAACCTTGGCGTTATCGTCGACTATGACCGCGCGAGCGGCGCCTCCGAAATGGTTTAGCAGAGGTTTGCCTCCGGTCTTGTCGTGGACGTCAAACATGAGATAGGAAAGAGGCATCTTGTCCAGTCCCAGCACACCGATCACGTCCTGGGCGTACGTCCCGCACGCTGCGGTCCACACGCCTACGCGGTAGCCGCTGGCAAACAGCCACGCTATGAACGTGCGGGCGTGCGGACGTACGCACACTACAAAGCCCGGGATCGTACGCCACTCGTACCGCGCAACGTTGTGCGCCAGGCGCGCGGCCCGAGTCGCGTGGCTGGGTACGTTGCCCGCGCCCTCGTACACCCTGCGGACACCGAGGTCCGTGATGGCCACGCTCTCTATTAGGGTGTGGTCCAGATCTAGGATAACAATCGACATACTTTCTGTTTTAAGAAGCCATTGTGCTCGCAATGGTTTCTCAGCTCCCCTTAGTCACCTCATGATCCCAGTGGTGCGTAAGGGTGCACATGATGCATACGGGACGGCCGTCGCACGTGACGCACGCATAGTAATTAGGGGTGGCGTGCACTGCGCACATGACGTCGGGAGACCCCGTCTCCAGTATGGACCTCAGCGAGTAGTTGATGGACTTACTGGTAATGGTGCGGCGGCACACGCAGCATCTGTCATTCAGCATGGCTACGCAGGCGCTGCACACGCTGTGCCCGCAGTTGAGCACGTACGGTTGGGTCGTAGCGGTGAGACACACGGGACAGTCCATGGCGACAGCTACAATGCACACATGCGCCCGGAGCGGAGCTTTTCGAATTTTGCGGCGGTAAGCCGCCGCGCGGGCGAGCCGTCTACAGGATGGGGAACCCTGCGGCGCCGTCGGCGATCTTCATAATGTTGTGGTTGACCGCGATGACTATGAGCTCAAACTTTTGCGGGTCCCTGTAACCGTTGGTGTTGGTTCCGTTCCCCGCCGCCGTAGTACGGGCGTTGTCCGACACTTTGCAGGCCAGCGTGACGTTGGACAGGCGTCCGTAGTTGGTGGAGCCCATGGGATTGACGCTGCCCATATCGAGAGTGTAGCAGTACACCATGACACCGTCTATTTCGGGCATACTAGGCGCAAAGTAGTAAGGGTTTACCGAGGTAAAGTAGTCCACTCCCATCTGGTACAGCCTTGCGGCGTTCTCGTAGATGAGCGACACTTCCGACAAGGGGTTAGTGGCCGCTGGCGGTAGCGCCACCATCGCGTTTGAGACGATAGGGCTGGCCGAAGTGTAGTTGCTGTGCACGTTCTTGTACGTAACGTTCTTCACGGCAAACAGGAGCGTCTTGACGGGGTGGCTGAACCTCAAGTCTAAATGGACCAAGGAATTATCCAGAGGGTTCACGGGCACTCTGGGAGCTACTTGGCACTGCTCTATGAGCATAGTGCGGCTAGACCGGGCCACGCTCTCGCGCTCTTCGCTGGTCAGGATAGCGTAGGTGCCCATCACGGAAACGTGCGACAGCGACGGGGTCACGTTACTCAGGTCGGCCGGTGCCACGGGCCCGATTGCGTTAGTGTTGTTGTCTTGGGAGATGAGCAGGTCTTCCCACTTTCTCAGCTTGAAGTGGATGCGCACCTCGTTGTACGGTAGCGCCACGGTGGGTAGCGCGAGCCCGGTGTCTCTGGTGAAGAACAGAGGGATGGGCAGGTTCAGGTAATGGCCGGGTAGTACGGCGTTGGCTTGGGCGGGTCCGACCAGGTCGTTCCTCATGCCGATCATCTTGTGGTACCCGGACAGCTTGGACCCGGGTATCATGCACGAGCTCCAAAAGTCTAGGAATTCACTGGTTATAGTCTGGGCGACTAGGTCGTTAAAGGAGATGGATACCTCCTCTACCAAGTTGTGCATCAGGTTGTCGGTCCAGCGGATACTGCTGTTTTGCTTGCTGACGGTCAGGGCCGGTAACTTGACGCGCAACCACACGTTGAGCAGGTAGTCCCCGCCACGAGCCACCGTCACGCTGAACTCGTGCCCAAAGTTGGCCATACCCGTTTGCTTGGACAGCGTAACGGGTAGCTTGCTGTACCACGAGCAGCGCACCGTCTCCCGGGCAAAGTACGTCACGGCGCTGTCGCCGCCGTAGAGCATGGTCTCCATGGCATCGTAGGCGGCGATGTCGATGAAACCGCTAGTCACGTTTGCGCCCGAGATTGCCGACATTATATTTTTATATTACGGCGCTTCGGTTTTTCATGCGTTGTCTTTCCGAAAGCCGGCGCTGAGCAACACGAGCAGCCCCGCTCCGGCCACCGCCGCGCCCGTACCTACGGTCACCCGGCCGGTCGTCGCGTCGCACGGCGTACCCATCACTACCACGGTGTTGGGGTCGCTGGGTACGTACACGGTGTCCACGTTGAGCCTGCCGGGTACGCTTTGCCAGTCGCCCTTTGCATCCTTGACGCGGATAGTGTGGTCTAGACGCGACTTGTCATAGTAGAACGCCACCCACGCGTCGTAGCCGGCTACGGCCGCGCCGTGGCCCCAGCCGAACTTGGCGGCCTGGCGGAACTTATCCGGGTCTACGTCCTGCACATTGCCCTTCTTGTTCCAGCCTTGCTCGCCGAGCACGTAGTACGCGCCGCTGGCGTTGTGCAGGTAGGCGTCGCCGGGTTTCATGCCGGCCGTGGTGCGCGACGCCCCGGGGTCCTCTTTGTCGTCGGTGGCCAGGTTCAGTTTGTAGCGGATCATGGGCTTGACGACGACCGGCTCGCCGGCGGGCATCAGGTACGCTTCGGCCGTAGGCAAGAGCACGGGCTCGCCGCTCGCGTCGGCCGCGTAGCGTCGGTGGTACACCATCTGGCCCGCGTGCAGCATAGCCACGGCGTCGGGTAAGGCGACGCCCGTGACTTTCTGCGCTTGGCCCAGGTTCGCGGGCGCTACCGCGTGAGGGTAGACCACGGGCTCGGCCGCGCTCTCCTGCATGCACGTGAACCTGTACGCGTAGGCCGCCACGGCCAGGCCTCCCACCAACAGGATTATTCCAATCACCCCGCGACGTCCCAGCACGCCGCCCGTAGCTACGGGCACGCCTACCAGGAGCCCGGCCAGAGCGGCCGCCAGTTGCCACAGCTCGAACCCTTCGGCCTTGGCGGTGGCCAGCTGCTGTATCTTGTTAACCACGTCTTGGACGCCGCTGCTCGAGGCGGTTGCGTCTTGCAAGCAAGCGACCAGGGCGTTGACGAGGATGCTTAGCGTAGAGTCCTCGATGACCACGTTCCCGGTCACGTTGTCCACCGATACGGTCTGTGTACTGTTCACTTCTCCGTCGCACGTCTGAGTCATGGTGTTGAGGATGCGCGACGAGACGTCCACAAACTGCTTGACCGCGTTGGTGGCGGACGCGTACTGCCCGAAGTTGAGGCCGCTAACGGCGGCGGCCGCTTGCTGCGCCACGTCGTTCAGAATCTTCTGCTGCGTCTGTTGGTCGGCCAGAGCGGTCATGACCGTCTTTACGTTCACGGTCACCGTCTGCTGCACGGTTAGGCCTTTGATGAATACGTCTCCCTTGACGTGCGAAATGTTGATCATCTGAGACGCGTCCGCCGACACTTTGCCGGCGTTTGCTATGTCGGACGCCGCGGCGGCCACGGCCTTCAGGACAGTGTCGACTCCGTTGAATGACTGCGCCGCACCCATTTCGCGCTCCGGTTGTTTTTGAATGTAAACACGCCGCAATACAAAAGCTGTACGTTGAGAATGCAGTGGTCAGTGTTTGCGCTCTTGCTGGCTTCGGCCGCCGCGGCCGCCGTTATCGACGGCGGCGGCACCGATGTGACCTTGTCTCTCGTCGACGATACCCTGACCATGACCTGCGCTACGGATCACGAGCTGGCGACCGACATCCTGTCGCTCATGTGGGTAGATACCAAGACCATGGAGCCTACTCGCGTCGTCGAAGGACCCAGGCGGCTCAACGGCACCGAGGCCGTCGACGGTACGGGCTGCTGCTTGGCGCTCGCCGGGCGTTGCGCGGCCGCCGTCGACACCGCCGAGACCGGACCGGTCGAATACGCGGTACATTCCAGCATGTACATGCTAGGCGACGCCAAGATCCACGCCTCGTGCCGACGTCGCGAAGGCTACACGTACAACTGGACCGCGTCGGAGACGCGCTGGAGCTACGGCAGCCTGCGGAACAACATGCACCTGTACGACGACCCCGGCACCGAGGCGCCGCCCGACGACACAGAGTGCTACACGTATCACGAGGGGTACGTCGAAGTGGACACAAAGTGCATGTTAGACCACGTGTTTATCTTGCGCGGGTACGCGGGCGCCGACCTCCGGTACGTGTGCTTCCAGTGGATGCACGGCTCGGAGCGCGAGTCGCCCGTAGGGTACGTGACGTGCGGCCACACGACGGACGACTGCCGCATCGTGTGTAAAGGGTCAGCGCGCGCCGAGGCGCCCATGGTACTGATCGACGGACGTTGGGTGGAAGGCGTAGAAGGCGTAGGCCCTTTCAAAGAGGGCAACCGTCTGGCGTGTCGTCACCGCAGTACCCAAGGCAGCATGTACGTCACTGAACACAGCACGTCGGCGTGCACGTACAATCGGATGTTGACGTTGGTCGAGTCGCCCGCCGGGTGCCGGGGAACGTCGTGCAGGTACACGTGCTCGGCGGACGGCTCCAATTGTTCAGAGTATCACACGGCCACGCTCAAGGTGACGGGCACGGCCGACGTTACGCACGAGAGGAGCGATCAGCACTCTGCCAGCGTGTACATCGAACGGCCCGTCGGTCGAGTGCACGTCAACTGTACGTACGGGCCTTTCAGTACGCACGCGGTGTTTGCCGGCGCGCGACGCTCGGCGCTCGCCGCTACGCCGGCGCCGCCGTCCTGTCCGCGCGAAGGCGCGCTGCGCTCGGTGTTACAGCGCTTCACGGACGCGTCTGCGCGGTGCGCGGCCGACTGCGCGCAGTGCCATGTGCCGTCTCTGGGACCGTCGCGTCGTTGCACGTGCACGTCCGACGCGCGGCCCCTAACAAAGTGCTGCGTGGTGACGTGCGAGTGCGCCGGCGACGACGTCACGCACGCGGTAGGAGAGTACTGTCGCGTGACGGCGCCCTTGGAACACGACGCGTCTACATGGCGCCTTGTTTCTTCTGAACGTAGTATCCGTAAACCAATTGAGCCAGGATCGCCAAGGAAGCGCCGGACAGCGATAGCCACAGCATAGGCTCGGGGGCGCAAGAATGCGCGCCCGAGCGGTACACCCTGACTACGGCCAGAGCGATGACGCCCAGCGCAACGCCTCCGACAAGCATAGACCTTTGTTTGCTGGCAATGATCTGATCCATGTTTTTAAAGAATTAAAGTTGTTAAAAAAATGTCTGCTCCGTCTCTGGGTATGTCGGCCGCCCTCCACGGCGCACCCGTGTTCGACCCGCGCCGTCGCGGCCCGGTGTGTCACGTTCCCAGCAACACGAACCTGTTTAACGCTTACGCGTATAACGTCGCGCGCGACGGCGGCTGTCACCCCGTAGTGGAGCTGGTGCGCAACGAAAACAAGTATTACAGGCCCAGGGCGCTCGGCGCGTCCGCTAGTCGCTGTCCGTCTGCGGTGCGCTGCTAGCAAAGTCGACCCGGTAACCCGGGGGCATCACCTGCTGCCACTTGAAGATGGGCTCGTACTCGGGAGTGACGTCTTCGTCGGTGGCCACGCGCACGACGCGCAAGGCGCGGGGATCGCGTTTCAGTACCACTTTGCAGCGGGCGGACCGACCCACGGCGTCGACGTAGACGTGGTCGCCGGAGTGCACGGCGTACGCGACCATTTGCTTGCTGTACCTGAGCCACAGCATCTGCGCCTTGGCGGGCAGCATGTAAAACGCAATGGTTGCGCACATGCGTAGAGTGCGCGTCACGTCGCGGTATCTGTACCACACGGCGCAGGCCCACGCCAGCAAGCACAGCGCAACATAGAACATTACGTCTTTTTATAATACTTTCGAAAGGGCGGCCCCGGCCAACAACGCAGCGACAAACACGCCGACGCGCAGCGACCGCCGTTCCCCGGGTACGAGTTCAGACGCCATGTACGCCAAGCACGGCACGACGACGAGCTGCACCACGGCCGCGCAGTCCCCCCGCGGCCCGACCTCGGCCATGCTGTCGAGGAATTTGAAGACGCGCTTTTCGATGTCGCTGGGCTTAGCAGAAGTGTCTGGTAGCCTGCTAATGGAGTCCATGGTGTTTTAATAAAATGGAGTGCTCCATTTGTTTTGAGTGTATTAGTAGCAAACAGGACAACCGTTACGCTGTAGTGTTTACGTGCGCGCACCCGTTCTGCTACAAGTGCCTGTGCACGTGGGCCAGGTCATCAAAGGCGTTGAACGGCGAGCGGTGCTGTCCCGTGTGCAGGGTGCCTTTTGCGCACGTGGTACCCAGCGCCCAGTGGCCCAGAGACCAACGCCATCGCGCCCGCATTATACAAAACTACTTTGCGTGGTGCCGGAACAAGCAGTGCTACTTCTTCGGCTCCTGCCGCAATACGTACTGTCCGTACCGACACTCTGCGTAAGGAAAATGTTCTCCCGACTAAAGTCCCAAGGCGGCAGCTCCGTGGTAGGTGTAGTGGATGTGGCGGGCGTGAAGAAACTACTCAAGGTACTCGTCAACTGGGACCACGGCGCCGAGCGGTACGTATGCAGCGCCTTGAGCAACGAAGGCCGGCACGAACACCGCGCGGGGCAGCTGGCTCACAGCAAAATGCCGTGGTGCTGCCCGAGCAGCGCGTACGTGCCCGACGTGGCGGACTTCGGCGCGGTCGGCATGGGCAAGGAGGGCATCCTGTTTGACTACGTCGACCCGCCCAACAAACACTACCACAACGTGTTTACGTACATGGCGTGCGAAGACGTGCCCAACGACCACGTCAGCGCCATGATAGTGCAGACGTTGGGATGCGTCTGCGCTATGGACGCCTACGGGATAGGGCACAATGACCTCCACGTGGCCAACGTCCTCGTCAGGCGCACGACGCACGACTACGTCGTGTACGCGAACGGCCCCGACGCGATAGGCTTCGCCCCCACCTACGGCCTAGAGCCCGTGATCATAGACTTTGGGTTAGCGCGCATGCCGTATCGCGACCGGCGGTACGCGAGCACAGACTACTTTACGGAGATCGGCATATCGTCCACCACACACCGCCCCGACAGACGCTACGACGTGGCCGTGTTCCTCATGGGCGCAGACTACGTGCTGCGACAGATGCAATCTCGCAGCGAGGTGGTCGACTACCGACCGTTGATCGACAGCGTGCCCGTCACCAAAGACAGCAGACCCTATCACAGGAACCTCAAGAGTCTGTGCTCTTTACTATCCACCACGTTCCCGAAAGGACAAGGGCGCGACACCGAAGCCATGCTCGCCATGCTGTTTATCATGCGCTCGCTGGTGCCCGTAGGCTTGCAGCAGAAAGCGGGCGACGCTCGCGCGGCGTGGCGTACCGTCGTCGAGCACGTCGGCAACGACGTCGAGAAGCTGCGGGCGGCGTGCGCGGACCTCGCGGCGTGCCCGTGGGCCGACAGCATCATGGTGCTCGCTAGGATGGCGGCGCACATGACGTACGTGGTCGACGCGCACAACGCCCGCGTACTGGTCGGACGCGTCTACAGGAACACCATCTGGAGGAATCCGGCGGACGCGTTGCTACTAGCGGCGTCTCAAATCGAGTGCCGCGCGCCCCCGACGTCCTTCGCGGGCACGGTGCGCGTAGTGGACGTGCGCACGGGCGAGCAGCGCGTGGAGCCTTCGGCGAATTGGGCCACGGTCTTGGCTGCGCGCGGCGTCGCCGCCGGAGGCTCTGTCAGAAATCTATTGGACAACATCGTCAAGACCAACGATACGGTGGACAGAATGGTCGAAGACATGCTGATACGTTGCGCTTACATACACAGGACCAAGAAGCGCCGTTAGACGGTGTGCCCCTTGTCCTTCAGGCCCGTTGCGATGACACTCGGTATAGACCTGGCCACGGACGTGCTGTCCGGCATCCTGTGGCCGGTGTCGCGCCGTAATGCCATCTGGGACCTGGCCCCGCGCACCGCCGGACGGTCCGAGCACGCCGTTGCGAGCGCCTGACCGTAACGCTCGGCCAACCGGTCGCGAGCCGCCTTGAGAGGGTGGGTGTCTGGGCGCTTACAGTATGTATCCATTTTACATTAAAAATGTACAGCATACTGGAAATCGGGACCGTGACGGTGGTCGGGCGCGGCCACGACTTGGTGACGTTCATGCACGACCGCTCCGATTACGTGTTCCTGACGGTCAAAGTGACCCGCGGTTGCGTAAAGGTTGTCGACGTAGGGAAGCACGAGTCCAGCACGTGTATGGCGGCCTGCCTCTACACGGCCGGGCACATGTACGGCGCTAGGCTGGCGGTCCCTATAACGCTGGCTAAACCGTACATGGCCAACATGGGCTTTGTCAACTTTGGTACCGCCGGCTACGTGGGCCTGTGCCCGGCGTACATCAACAGCGACCACCACGGGCTCGTCGTACGCACGGCCTACAACAACCTTGAGGCGCCGCTCTCGCTAGTACCGCTCGCGGTAGGCTTGTCCTACTTTCAAGCACGGCACTTTAAGGAAATGGTAGATATGAAGATAGCCGGCGCGGGCGCCCTGCACGCTTTAGGGTACGTAGATGATGTCGTGCAGCTAGTGTCAATCATGTCCATGCCAGAGTACGGTCCCGTGGCGCCTTCAGTAGACACTATGTTTGAATACATTGTGTTAGCGGGAAACAGCGTGCGCCGGGTCAACGACAGGTTGACGGACTGGAACCTGTTGGTCCTTGTCGTGGCGCACCGGAAGGGACTCGACATTTACAGGACGTCCGACGAGGGGCGGCCGGAAGCCGTCCGCGTGACGTGGGCCGAGAACACCGGCCACGTGACGGTCACCACGTACGTGCGGTACGCACCTATGCTTATGGGGTCCACGTGCGGGGACCTGGCCACGTACGTTTCCCGGCGCACCAAGACCGCGGCACAGTTCAATCGCATGCCCCTGCCGGTGATAAAAGAGGACGTCAGCGACGGAGACGAGTGGGACGACGATTAAACAAAATGTTTACGCCGGAGCAGCAGAAGAAGCTTCGTGACGTGGAACAACACGTAAAGTACTACACGGACGCCGCGACTTTAGACGGGCTGCCAATGGCTACGAGCCAGCAGTCTGTCTACATTGACAAGATTGTATGTATGCTGGGACTGAACAAAGACCCAAAGGAGGGCACGCGCTTGGTGGACGTAGCCATGGCCATGCTCTCCGGGCCGAAAGCCCGTCCGTCCCTTCCTCACGGCTGGGCCACGGTGTCGGAGCTGCCGGAGAACCGAGTCCTCGGACTGCACGAGAGCGCTCTGGAGAAACACGTAGCCCCTAGGCTAGACGGCGCACGGCAACAGCTGCGCGGCCTGGTGTTTGACGACAGTACGGCCGGATCGACGGCCGTGCGCGTCGCGAGGTTCGTGCGCACGTGCGATGCCACGGCCAAGTACGCCGACGACGACGACAAGGCCGAGATAGACCGGGTGTTGCGGGCGGCTGTGCGCGGACCTCGCGGCGTGCCCGTGGGCCGACAGCATCATGGTGCTCGCTAGGATGGCGGCGCACATGACGTACGTGGTCGACGCGCACAACGCCCGCGTACTGGTCGGACGCGTCTACAGGAACACCATCTGGAGGAATCCGGCGGACGCGTTGCTACTAGCGGCGTCTCAAATCGAGTGCCGCGCGCCCCCGACGTCCTTCGCGGGCACGGTGCGCGTAGTGGACGTGCGCACGGTGGCGAGCAGCGCGTGGAGCCTTCGGCGAATTGGGCCACGGTCTTGGCTGCGCGCGGCGTCGCCGCCGGAGGCTCTGTCAGAAATCTATTGGACAACATCGTCAAGACCAACGATACGGTGGACAGAATGGTCGAAGACATGCTGATACGTTGCGCTTACATACACAGGACCAAGAAGCGCCGTTAGACGGTGTGCCCCTTGTCCTTCAGGCCCGTTGCGATGACACTCGGTATAGACCTGGCCACGGACGTGCTGTCCGGCATCCTGTGGCCGGTGTCGCGCCGTAATGCCATCTGGGACCTGGCCCCGCGCACCGCCGGACGGTCCGAGCACGCCGTTGCGAGCGCCTGACCGTAACGCTCGGCCAACCGGTCGCGAGCCGCCTTGAGAGGGTGGGTGTCTGGGCGCTTACAGTATGTATCCATTTTACATTAAAAATGTACAGCATACTGGAAATCGGGACCGTGACGGTGGTCGGGCGCGGCCACGACTTGGTGACGTTCATGCACGACCGCTCCGATTACGTGTTCCTGACGGTCAAAGTGACCCGCGGTTGCGTAAAGGTTGTCGACGTAGGGAAGCACGAGTCCAGCACGTGTATGGCGGCCTGCCTCTACACGGCCGGGCACATGTACGGCGCTAGGCTGGCGGTCCCTATAACGCTGGCTAAACCGTACATGGCCAACATGGGCTTTGTCAACTTTGGTACCGCCGGCTACGTGGGCCTGTGCCCGGCGTACATCAACAGCGACCACCACGGGCTCGTCGTACGCACGGCCTACAACAACCTTGAGGCGCCGCTCTCGCTAGTACCGCTCGCGGTAGGCTTGTCCTACTTTCAAGCACGGCACTTTAAGGAAATGGTAGATATGAAGATAGCCGGCGCGGGCGCCCTGCACGCTTTAGGGTACGTAGATGATGTCGTGCAGCTAGTGTCAATCATGTCCATGCCAGAGTACGGTCCCGTGGCGCCTTCAGTAGACACTATGTTTGAATACATTGTGTTAGCGGGAAACAGCGTGCGCCGGGTCAACGACAGGTTGACGGACTGGAACCTGTTGGTCCTTGTCGTGGCGCACCGGAAGGGACTCGACATTTACAGGACGTCCGACGAGGGGCGGCCGGAAGCCGTCCGCGTGACGTGGGCCGAGAACACCGGCCACGTGACGGTCACCACGTACGTGCGGTACGCACCTATGCTTATGGGGTCCACGTGCGGGGACCTGGCCACGTACGTTTCCCGGCGCACCAAGACCGCGGCACAGTTCAATCGCATGCCCCTGCCGGTGATAAAGAGGACGTCAGCGACGGAGACGAGTGGGACGACGATTAAACAAAATGTTTACGCCGGAGCAGCAGAAGAAGCTTCGTGACGTGGAACAACACGTAAAGTACTACACGGACGCCGCGACTTTAGACGGGCTGCCAATGGCTACGAGCCAGCAGTCTGTCTACATTGACAAGATTGTATGTATGCTGGGACTGAACAAAGACCCAAAGGAGGGCACGCGCTTGGTGGACGTAGCCATGGCCATGCTCTCCGGGCCGAAAGCCCGTCCGTCCCTTCCTCACGGCTGGGCCACGGTGTCGGAGCTGCCGGAGAACCGAGTCCTCGGACTGCACGAGAGCGCTCTGGAGAAACACGTAGCCCCTAGGCTAGACGGCGCACGGCAACAGCTGCGCGGCCTGGTGTTTGACGACAGTACGGCCGGATCGACGGCCGTGCGCGTCGCGAGGTTCGTGCGCACGTGCGATGCCACGGCCAAGTACGCCGACGACGACGACAAGGCCGAGATAGACCGGGTGTTGGACGAGCACATGCTCAGACTGGATTACCGACTGTACGCCGAAGACTACGACACGTGCCGGTACGTCCGCCGGCTGAAGAAAGACGGCCGCATACGCCTGGCGCCCGTCTCGGGCGTAGAGCCCATAGTCAGGGTGCGCGGCCGTTACTTCCTCCTCCGGAGCAGAGACCAACACTACAGGTACTGGAAAGAATGCAAGTGCCTAAAGAGGCTGGCGGAGGTAACGGGAACCGAGTGTTCAGCGTGGCGCAGCGCCGTGTCGGCGGCCGGCGAACCATTGCTGTCCGACAGGGATTTGTTTACGCTGTGACGCGCGCGGCGGTGAATGTCATCAACACACGTGTCTGTTGCTGATGACATTCTTACATGCTTTTGAACATGGATTCGACGTCGATACCTGCACTGCTGCCGATGGTTTTGAAACGAGCCAGCACTCGGGCCAGCTCTTCGGGCGACATGTTCTCGAGGTGGCCGACGAGGTCCGTCGCAAACGTCTGTACGTAGTCGTGGTGCTTAGCCATGTTGTCTATCACAACCTTTATGATGCCTTCGCGGCTTCCGGACGTCTCGAGGTCTTTGCGGATGTCTCTGAAGAAGTCAGAGTCCATGACAGCGGCCACGCAGCCGTCTAGCTGAGGTACGTCGAGGTAGTCCGAAGGGCGTCTGACCACGGCGGAGGCGTACTCCCGTAGCATTGCTCTGATATTGGGGCAGTGGCGCAACACGCTGCCCATGCTTATCACTACACCTTGACCCGTTTCAAAGTAGTCGTTGTCTTCTATAGGCATGTCCGCGAGGATACGGGCGCCCCTCATAGCCCAATAGTTGCGGAACGACAGGCCGCTGTCCTGGCCGTTGTTCAGCTCCAGCGCGTAGCCGCGGAGTACGGGATAGGCCCGTCCGCACGCGTCGGCGACGTTCTGCCACAGGTCGGCCTCGGCCATATACGGTTTTATATAACGCGTCTAGAAGTCGAAGCCGCCTCGGTGGTAAGGGTACGCGGGCGCGGCGCCGTGGCCGTTGTGGCTGCCGCGACCGCCGCGGCCGCCGGACGCGTAATACCAGACAAACACCACTATAGCGGCCACCAGCGCTGCGACGGCCCACAACTGCATAGTGGTCAGGCTTCCGTACCAAGTACCCGGAGCGTCGGGCTTGGGGCCGTCGCCGACGCTCATGGTACGGTGGTCGCAGTCCTGGCAGTGGTCCTGACCGTCGTGATGGTCCGCCGTGTCGGCGGCGCCGCTGCTGCCCTTCAGCTTGTGTAGCGTGTAGTACGAATGGGGTTTACTGGTAGGCATTTTTTAAGGTATATCTTATGAAAAAAATGACATTCGTGTTCATCTACACCGTCGTGGCTGCCGCGCTCATAGCCGGCGGCTCGCCCGTGTTTGTAAGGTTGTTGGTGGCCGTCAGCGTGGCCGCCATGCTGCTTTCCGTCGACGCGAGAGCGCACACGTGCGCCCCGCGCCTCAAAGAGAGCCCGTCGCAACGGCACCGCGACGTCACCCTGTACCGTGATCACCTCAAGCTGCTGCGCGACGTGCGCCTGGGAAACATTGTACTTTAACGACGTTTTGTGCTACCGTACTTTCTGGCAGGCGATCTGCGCCTAGCGGGTGTGCGGCGTCTAGCGGGAGAGCGTCGCGCAGTGGGCGACTTTCTCCTGCGGGGGGACGTGCGCCTCTTGGGGCTGGTGATGCGACGCAGGGTCCGCGGGCTGGCGGTGCACTTGAGAACGATCCGCTGAGACATTTTATATATGAAAAATTTGTATTTGCGGAACGGCGCGACGGGCTCCGAGTACACAAGTATGGACGCGGTGTACATTTACCAGTGGTTGTATTCGAATTACGAGGTCAGAGGGTACGGCCTCACGCGTACGTCTGACGTAGCGTGCGTCAGGATACCCAATTTCATGCAAGTGGTGTACGTAGAGTGTCTAGGCGAGCCCGCTAAAGTGAAAGCGCTGTTTACCGAACATGGGTTCAACGTGTACGAGACCCCGCTGGCTCGTAACCTGTACGGCGGTAAAGGCAAAGGCACCTTTTTTGGCGCGCGCGTACCGCGGTACGCGGCGCTACGCGCCGTGCAAGACCACGCGGAGGCGCACACGTTCAAGCTGCACGAAACCAGAGTAAGCAAGACCCTGGAGCTGACCGCCCGGGCGGGCTTACCCTCGGTAGGGTGGGTGGTCGTGCGGCAGCGATGCGCAGTGACCAGGACAAGGACCATGGTCGACCACGAGTACCTGGTGGCAAACTGGCAGTCTGACGTCGAAGCCGCGCCCCACTTGGAGGGCGTGCCGCCGCCCACCGTTTGTTACTTTGACATAGAAGTCAAGTCAGAGTTTGCCAACGTGTTCCCCAGCGACAAAGATGACGAGAAAGTGTTTCAGATAGGCGTGGCGGTGTGCAAAGGTAGCCACGTGCTCAAGACCGACTTGCTCTCGCTCAAAGGCAACGACTACGACGGCGCGGTGCACCAGTACGACACGGAGGCCGACCTCTTGCAGGCGTTTGTCGCCTACCTCAACGACCACCGGGTAGTCGCGGTGTGCGGCTACAACATAATGGGCTTCGACATACCTTACATGATCAAACGGTACAGCCGGCTGTCGTCCCTGGGCACGCTCAGGCGCGTAGGCTGGGACCCTACCAGGCTATCGCTAGAAAGGACGGTGGGTGCAGGGCACGCCAAGAAGACGTACGTGCAGTGGGAAGGCGTGCTTACCATAGACTTGCTGCCCATAGTCACCATGGACCATAAGCTCGACTCGTACAGTCTCAACTTTGTAGCTAACCACTTCCTCAAGACGGGCAAAGACCCCATCAAGCCCAAGGACATATTCAACGCGTACGCGACGGGCAACATGGCCGCCGTCGGTAGGTACTGCGTCAAAGACGCGTTGCTGTGCCACCGGCTGGCCTGCTACTTCAATACGTGGCTGGCGTTGTGCGAGATGGCCTCGGTGTGCAACACGTCCGTCATGCAACTGTTCACCCAGGGCCAGCAGGTGCGCGTGTACTCTCAAATATACAAACACTGCACGCCGCGCTCGGTGACGGACAAAGTCTACGTCGTACCCGACGGTAACGAGGCCGAAGCCGCGGGCTCGTACACGGGAGCGTACGTCTACGAGCCCGTACCGGGCGTGTACAAGAACGTGATCCCTCTGGACTTTTCAAGCCTATACCCCAACATCATCATAAGCAAAAACATATGCTACACGACTATAGTAGAGCGCGGCGGCGAAGAGTTCGCATGGGGGGAGCACGACGGCTGCGAACACGACCCGCGGTACGCCAGCATGCAGGCGCTGGGCCGAGAAATAGGAGCGCGGCAGTGCTCGCTGGCGGCGCTGCCGGCCAAAGCCAGGCAGGAGCGCAGCCGCCTCAAGGATCACATACAGCAGCTCAAGGTACGCTACGCGGACATGGTGCCCGGCAGCACAAAGTGCAACACGTTCAGCTACAGGTTCACTCGAGAGTTTGAGGGCGTGCTGCCCAAAGTGCTCAGGGGATTGTTAGACAGCAGAGCGGCCATACGCCGACGCATGAAGGACACCACGGACGAGGACTTGTACGCGGTGTTGGACAAGAGGCAGCTGGCGTACAAGATCAGCGCAAACTCTGTGTACGGCACCATGGGCACGCATAAAGGGTACTTACCGTTCATGGCCGGAGCCATGACCGTCACGTACTGCGGGCGCAAGCTCATCGAAAGGGCCGCCGAGCTCTTGAAGACTGTAGTGGGGGCCAACGTGGTCTACGGCGACACGGACTCGTGCTACGTACAGCTGGGCCACGAGCGCGCTTCGTTCGAAGAGCTCTGGGACCTGGCCGTCGACGCCAGCGACACGGTGTCGTCGTTTTTCGACAAGCCCGTGCGGCTCGAGTTTGAGCAGTGCATCTACACAAAGTTTATCATCTTCACGAAAAAGAGGTACGTGTACGTAGCCGCGGCGCGGGACGGCACGTCGCGCGTGGGCAGCAAAGGCGTCATGCTGTCTAGGCGGGACAGCGCCATGTGCGCCCGTAACATGTACGCGGCCATAATGACCGCCATCCTCCAAGACGACCCTCGAGCACACGTCACGGCCTGCGACATGATGACGGCCATCATGGTGCCCGGGGCGCTGCCCGACGACGACTTTGTGCTCACCAAGAGCGTGCAGGACATAGGTAGCGGCGAATGCGGCGACCAAGGTACGTACCGCGTACGCGACCCCGAGAAGGCGCAAGAAGCGGCGCGGCAAAAGTGCCGCGACGGCGCGGAAGACGCGTACCGCTCCGCGCTCAGAGAAGAGCTCGTCAAACAAATGCCCGCTCAGGCCCAGCTCGCCGAACGTATGAGGCTTCAAGGGCGCGCGGTCGTCTGCGGGGCGCGCGTCGAGTACGTCGTGCTCAAGCACCGGCACGGGGTGCCCGGAGCGCCTTTGGGCGGCAGGATCCTAGACTACGACCACTGGAGCGACACCAAAGACGTATATCCGCTAGACCGCCTTTACTACATGAAAAGCGTCGTAAACGCGTGCGACCAGCTCTTTGTCACGGCCGGTTACGGCGCCGTGTGCAGCAAAGTGTACGCCGCGCACTTGCGTGCAGCGTACGTACGTAAAGAGCTGCTCGGGCAACAACGCTTCTTATAATAAAATGGCAGACACCGACCAGCAGCAGCAGCAGCAGCAGCAGCAGCAGCAAGCGCGTAAAGAGGCCACGCTGTCGTGCAACTCTGTGAAAGAGCAACTAATTAGCGCTATGGGCACAGAGTACAAACTATCTAACGGCGTGCTGCAAGACGTCATTGCCCACGTGAGGGACCGGTACATTACGGACATATGCGCCCGCATCACCATGGGCCTCGATTACAACAACAGTAAAACCGTTACCGAGAAACTGCTAAGAGTGGTCGGCATTTCGGGATGGCCGGAGGTCCAGCTGCCGGTGTACTACGTTAGGTCGGGCACAATCATCAGGCTCATGAAAGACAAAATGCCCGGTGTGCGCATCCAGCAGCAGGTGCGCAAAACTTTGCAGCACCACGTCTGCGTGTACTTGCATATCATCGGAGTGCTCCTGGGTCAACACGCCAAAGCCTGCGGCACCATGCTTGTCAAACCCGATCACGTAGCGCACGTGCTCAAGAACAACAAGATCGACCCAGACGCCACCGCGTGAGGCGGCTACTCGAAGTGGTGCGCGTATGCCTCTCGGTACACTCGCAGGTCCGCCGCGCTAGACGAGCATAACGTGATCTCGTCGAACGCGTGCGGATGTTGCGTGACGAAGGCGCGCACAGTGTTCATGACCACTCGTACAGCGTCGGTTACGGGATAGTTGTATGCGCTCGTAGAGACGGACGGGAACGCTATCGTCCGTAGCTGCCTGTTCATCGCCTTGTACAACACTTGCACGTAGCAGCTCATGAGTTGGCGCGTCTGCCGCACAGTCGGAACGCTGCCGCGCGCCACCGAGGGACCTACGGTGTGGATGACAAAATCTGCCGAAAGGCCTGTGCCTTCGGTCAGCTTTGCCTCCCCGAACCGAATGCCGTCGAGCTGCCGGCATTGTTTCAACACCCCGGCGCCCGGCGCCGCGTGCACGCATACGACGGCCGACGCGCGCGTCGTCGATACGTCGCAACGCATGACGGTGACCCGCGTAGTACGCGTCGGCCGATCGGGGGCGTCGGCGACGGTGCTCTCGTGCTGCGGCGTTTCCATCATAGGCACCGGTTCGTTCTGGCTGCTCCACAAAGACCAATTATGGACGTTGCCGACGCTAGGCCGCCTTACGCTGGCGGCGGCTTCTGCTTCTCCTTCTCCTTCTTCTTCTTCTTCTTCGCCGCCGTTGTTTTCGCGTTGGGATTCCCTGAACTGGCGCATCGTATCCATCAGCTCGCGGACGATAGGACTCTGGCTTCCGGCGGGCGTTATTCTATCCACCGGAGAGTTGAAGGTCCGCAACGCTCTGTCCAAGGCGCCTGTAGCGGACATAATGCCGTTTGGAGCAAGAGGGTTGCCGTGTATACCGGGCGGGTACGAGACATGGATCTCTAGTGATTCTAACTTGGAGACATCCTGCCACGTGTATGACAAACGCGCGTCGCGGCTCTTGAGAGTGACGCCGTTTTCGGATGCGTACACGTTCAACAGCACGCCCGGTTCGTTCGGGGGGAGCTGCGCGACACTGTTGACGTAGAAGCGGAAGCTGGAGGCCATACCCGTGTCTACCTCGGTGTCGGCGTGCTTGTCTATGCACGCGACAATGTCGTACATGCCGTCTTTGAACATGAGGACGTGCATCCTACCGCTTTGCGAAGGGCCCGCCGTCAGCTCGCGCAAACGCATGGCTTGCATCCGCGATATGTAAATTATTAACTCAATGTCCGGAGGGTCGCCGCCGGATCGGATGATCTTGTAGGCGGCCGACGTGACCACGGGTATCTGGCTGGCGTTGAAGTAGTGCGGGCAGAAGCCCATCCTGTCCGGAGGCATAAAGTTAACGAACCCCTCCCCCGTTAAGTTAGGGTGCAATAAGCGTATGGGTACGGTGAGACGGCCGCCAAAGATCTGTCCCGCCACTAACATGCACCTACGCATAGCGTCGTAGTCCCCTTGCACGTCCAACACTTGAGCGCAACCGGAGCTGGTGTGGCTCACCGTCACGGAGCGCAGCGGATCACGGTCGTACATGAGTTTGACTTCGGTCCGCCCGGCCACAACAAACACGTCGCCTATCTCCAGTAAAGTGAACATAGTTTTAATTGGACCGGATTTTTGATTTTGCATTTTCAATGGGCTACATCAAAACAGTATCACTATGGGATACACTACCGCTACCATCTGCTGCATCGCAGCACTGGTAACCTTGTCAAACGCTAACCCCATGGAGTACGGCAGCGGAGAGTATAGCAACGCCGCCGCTCGCAACGGCTCGGCTTCTCAGTTGCTGCCCGGCGACGCGTCCGCTGTACAGCGGCGCTACGGGATACGCGCGACTGTCACTTTGAAACTCGTAAAAGACGGCGTAGCGTACACGTGCACCGCCGTGGACGTGGCAGACGGCAACACGCTCGGGCCGGCGCATCCGTCTTCCGACGGATCCGACCCGTCGCACTCCGCCGACGTCGAAGTGATGGAGGATATGACACTGTGGGCGTCTACCACACCAGCACTGCGTCCACCATCATCTGCGCATGACTTTACTCCGGAATACGACACGACGCTATCGCCGCAGCGCCCGACCACCGACGTGCCACAGCCGCGGCATCTCGGGACCTCCGAAAGTACGCCGCCGCAGCTGCCACCTCTCCCGACCACGAACACAACACTACAGCACCCTGCACGGCGTCAGCCTCCCCGCCTGGCTCCCGAAACGTCACCGCCTTTGCAGCACCCGGCGCCACGAAAGCCGGACGCCGACGTAACGCCGCTTCCGTCGGCGACGCGTCCGACTCTTGGAACACCGCGCAGAGAGCAGCGGCACTCGCCGAGCCATCGCCATACAACGCTACCGGCGTTCGTGGACGCAGCGTCCCCGCAAGGGCGGCCGCCTCACACACCTGCGCCGCTTCCGCGACAACTACTCGACAACACTAAGATACCGCCTGTATTGGTCCAACCGCTCACAAGGCCCAGAGTATCAACAGCGGCGCCCGCGCAAACCGGATCTACCACTACAGATGACACTAGTATTTATGTAGGTGGTCTTGATAACAACACTATAAAGCCATGGGGTTACATGATGGGGTTTATTGTCGGAACATGTACGGTGGCACTGGCGTTTGTCACGGTCTTGCTGGGGCTGTATTGTTATTCGGTACACCCGAAACGTGCAGCCGCTTATCGTGTCCGCGACTCGTACGTCACGATGAGGCCAATACGTACGCAGCCACGCGCCGATGTTGTCGACGACGTCGACATTATTGCTGAGGATGTGTACGCAAACAACCTTTAGATGAGGTTTACAGAAGCGCTATACACTAATGAGCATTCATATGGGCGCACCGCCCGGTGTCGATGTACATGTACACTGCCATGTCTAATGCACTAATAAACATTTCTGTAATAATGTCTCTGTGTACCATCTATGAGTACAAATGCGAGTGAGTATGTGAAACAGCGGCGGAATGCTTGGCGCGGGCAGAGACTTTCAAACGCCGCTGATAGTGTTACGTGTCCGAAGCGGACACGTAACA
>NW_026872372.1:5000-21795 GCF_033458585.1 Syngnathus typhle | reverse complement strand
TGAAATCAAAAGCTATTTCAAAGAAAAGACAAACAAGTTACATTTTAACATAGGACCCTTTATTTCAATAAAAAACAAAGTTACATTTTAACATAGGACCCTTTGTTCAACAGCAGCTTCACGATTCTTCCATCCACTGAACTTGTGAGTTTTTGTACAGTTTCTGGTTGAATTTCTTGGCAGGATCTAAGAATAGCCTGCCAGAGCTGCTCTTTGGAATTGAACTGCCTCCCACCTTCGTTAGATTTTCTGCTTGACGATGCTCCACAAGTTTTCAATAGGATTGAGGTCAGGGGAGCATGGGGGCCACACCATCAGTTTCTCTCCCTTTATTCCCATAGATGCCAAAGACGTTGACGTATTTCTTGCAGCATGAGACGGTGCATTGTCATGCATGAAGATGATCTTTTGACGGAAAGCACGGTTCTTCCTGTTGTACCATGGACAGAAGTGTTGAGTCAGAAATTCCACGTAGTTAACAGACGTAATTTTGACGCCTTCAGGGACCCTAAAGGGGCCAAGCAGCTCTCTCCCCATGATTCCGGCCCAAAACATCACTCCGCCACCTCCCTGCTGACGCCGCAGCCTTGTTGGGCTATCGTGGCCGTCCACCAACCATCCACGACTCCATCCATCTGTAAAGTCAAGTCAAATCAAGTTTATTTGTATAGCCCTAAATCACAAGCAGTCTCAAAGGGCTTCACATAGACAGAAATTGACAATTATTCTCAAAGCATCCCTGAGCTCTCAAAAGTGCAAGGAAAAACTTAAAAAACCCTACCTGGCCCATCCAAGGTGGCACGGCACTCGTCGGTGAACAGGACTGTCTGAAAATTTGTCTTCATGTAAGTCTGGGCCCACTGCAGCCGTTTCTGCTTGTTCGCGTTGTTCAGGGGTGGCCGAATGGAGGGTTTCCGCACAACTGCAAGCCTCTGGAGGATCCTGCACCTCGTCGTTCGTGGGACTTCACTGGCACCAGCAGCGTCGAATATTTGTTTGCTCGTCTTTAGTGGCATGCTTGCAGCCGCCCTCTTGATTCGATTTGTTTGTCTTGCAGAAACCTTCCTTGTCGTGCCTTTGTCTGCACGAACGCGCGTTTGCTCCGAATCAGCGACGAATTTCTTCAAAGTTCGATGGTCGCGCTTAAGCTTTCGTGCAATATCGAATGTCTGCATACCTTGTCCAAGGCATCGAACGATTTCACGCTTCTCGACAGCAGAGAGATCCTTTTTCCTCCCCATGGTTGAACGAAATGGCCGAACGCTTAAAAACGCGGAACTTAAATAGACTTGTTAATTACTACAATTGCGCTCACCTGGCAGACTACCATGGACTGTACCATGACTGAGGGTGATTTCAGTACTTGAAAAACAAAAAATGTAATCTTTATGACACTTAAATACATTTTGCATAATAATTTGGAACACGGGACCGTGTTCCAAATTATTATGCAAAGGATATTTATCTCAGATTTTCCTAAATAGCTTCCTTGAAATGTTACCCGGCTTTTGAGCTCTCCTGCCGGGCGTGGGTTTGCGTCAGCGCCCGGTAACATTATGGAAGCTAAAAGAAAGAAAAAAGAAACAAATCTAAGTGCGATTGCTGGTGTCTAAATACATTTTGCATAATAATTTGGAACACGGGACCGTGTTCCAAATTATTATGCAAGTGATATTTATCTCAGATTTTCCTAAATAGCTTTACTCGTCGTGCCGACCGGAGGGAGGCCACTCCCCGCCGCAGCTGAACAGTCATCCCGGCCTAGTGGAGGTCTGCGCAGGGGGGTCTTCCTTGAAATGTTACCCGGCTTTTGAGCTCTCCTGTCCGGCGTGGGTTTGCGTCAGCGGCCGGTGTCATTTACTCGTCGTGCCGACCGGAGGGAGGCCACTCCCCGCCACAGCTGAACAGTCATCCCGGCCTAGTGGAGGTCTGCGCAGGGGGGGTCTTCTTGAAATGTTACCCGGCTTTTGAGCTCTCCTGTCCGGCGTGGGTTTGCGTCAGCGGCCGGTGTCATTTACTCGTCGTGCCGACCGGAGGGAGGCCACTCCCCGCCACAGCTGAACAGTCATCCCGGCCTAGTGGAGGTCTGCGCAGGGGGGGTCTTCCTTGAAATGTTACCCGGCTTTTGAGCTCTCCTGCCGGGCGTGGGTTTGCGTCAGCGCCCGGTAACATTATGGAAGCTAAAAGAAAGAAAAAAGAAACAAATCTAAGTGCGATTGCTGGTGTCTAAATACATTTTGCATAATAATTTGGAACACGGGACCGTGTTCCAAATTATTATGCAAGTGATATTTATCTCAGATTTTCCTAAATAGCTTTACTCGTCGTGCCGACCGGAGGGAGGCCACTCCCCGCCACAGCTGAACAGTCATCCCGGCCTAGTGGAGGTCTGCGCAGGGGGGGTCTTCCTTGAAATGTTACCCGGCTTTTGAGCTCTCCTGTCCGGCGTGGGTTTGCGTCAGCGGCCGGTGTCATTTACTCGTCGTGCCGACCGGAGGGAGGCCACTCCCCGCCACAGCTGAACAGTCATCCCGGCCTAGTGGAGGTCTGCGCAGGGGGGGTCTTCCTTGAAATGTTACCCGGCTTTTGAGCTCTCCTGTCCGGCGTGGTTTGCGTCAGCGGCCGGTGTCATTTACTCGTCGTGCCGACCGGAGGGAGGCCACTCCCCGCCACAGCTGAACAGTCATCCCGGCCTAGTGGAGGTCTGCGCAGGGGGGGTCTTCCTTGAAATGTTACCCGGCTTTTGAGCTCTCCTGCCGGGCGTGGGTTTGCGTCAGCGCCCGGTAACATTATGGAAGCTAAAAGAAAGAAAAAAGAAACAAATCTAAGTGCGATTGCTGGTGTCTAAATACATTTTGCATAATAATTTGGAACACGGGACCGTGTTCCAAATTATTATGCAAGTGATATTTATCTCAGATTTTCCTAAATAGCTTTACTCGTCGTGCCGACCGGAGGGAGGCCACTCCCCGCCACAGCTGAACAGTCATCCCGGCCTAGTGGAGGTCTGCGCAGGGGGGGTCTTCCTTGAAATGTTACCCGGCTTTGAGCTCTCCTGTCCGGCGTGGTTTGCGTCAGCGGCCGGTGTCATTTACTCGTCGTGCCGACCGGAGGGAGGCCACTCCCCGCCACAGCTGAACAGTCATCCCGGCCTAGTGGAGGTCTGCGCAGGGGGGGTCTTCCTTGAAATGTTACCCGGCTTTTGAGCTCTCCTGTCCGGCGTGGGTTTGCGTCAGCGGCCGGTGTCATTTACTCGTCGTGCCGACCGGAGGGAGGCCACTCCCCGCCACAGCTGAACAGTCATCCCGGCCTAGTGGAGGTCTGCGCAGGGGGGGTCTTCCTTGAAATGTTACCCGGCTTTTGAGCTCTCCTGCCGGGCGTGGGTTTGCGTCAGCGCCCGGTAACATTATGGAAGCTAAAAGAAAGAAAAAAGAAACAAATCTAAGTGCGATTGCTGGTGTCTAAATACATTTTGCATAATAATTTGGAACACGGGACCGTGTTCCAAATTATTATGCAAGTGATATTTATCTCAGATTTTCCTAAATAGCTTTACTCGTCGTGCCGACCGGAGGGAGGCCACTCCCCGCCACAGCTGAACAGTCATCCCGGCCTAGTGGAGGTCTGCGCAGGGGGGGTCTTCCTTGAAATGTTACCCGGCTTTTGAGCTCTCCTGTCCGGCGTGGGTTTGCGTCAGCGGCCGGTGTCATTTACTCGTCGTGCCGACCGGAGGGAGGCCACTCCCCGCCACAGCTGAACAGTCATCCCGGCCTAGTGGAGGTCTGCGCAGGGGGGTCTTCCTTGAAATGTTACCCGGCTTTTGAGCTCTCCTGTCCGGCGTGGGTTTGCGTCAGCGGCCGGTGTCATTTACTCGTCGTGCCGACCGGAGGGAGGCCACTCCCCGCCACAGCTGAACAGTCATCCCGGCCTAGTGGAGGTCTGCGCAGGGGGGGTCTTCCTTGAAATGTTACCCGGCTTTTGAGCTCTCCTGTCCGGCGTGGTTTGCGTCAGCGGCCGGTGTCATTTACTCGTCGTGCCGACCGGAGGGAGGCCACTCCCCGCCACAGCTGAACAGTCATCCCGGCCTAGTGGAGGTCTGCGCAGGGGGGGTCTTCCTTGAAATGTTACCCGGCTTTTGAGCTCTCCTGTCCGGCGTGGGTTTGCGTCAGCGGCCGGTGTCATTTACTCGTCGTGCCGACCGGAGGGAGGCCACTCCCCGCCACAGCTGAACAGTCATCCCGGCCTAGTGGAGGTCTGCGCAGGGGGGGTCTTCCTTGAAATGTTACCCGGCTTTTGAGCTCTCCTGTCCGGCGTGGGTTTGCGTCAGCGGCCGGTGTCATTTACTCGTCGTGCCGACCGGAGGGAGGCCACTCCCCGCCACAGCTGAACAGTCATCCCGGCCTAGTGGAGGTCTGCGCAGGGGGGGTCTTCCTTGAAATGTTACCCGGCTTTTGAGCTCTCCTGTCCGGCGTGGGTTTGCGTCAGCGGCCGGTGTCATTTACTCGTCGTGCCGACCGGAGGGAGGCCACTCCCCGCCACAGCTGAACAGTCATCCCGGCCTAGTGGAGGTCTGCGCAGGGGGGGTCTTCCTTGAAATGTTACCCGGCTTTTGAGCTCTCCTGTCCGGCGTGGGTTTGCGTCAGCGGCCGGTGTCATTTACTCGTCGTGCCGACCGGAGGGAGGCCACTCCCCGCCACAGCTGAACAGTCATCCCGGCCTAGTGGAGGTCTGCGCAGGGGGGGTCTTCCTTGAAATGTTACCCGGCTTTTGAGCTCTCCTGTCCGGCGTGGGTTTGCGTCAGCGGCCGGTGTCATTTACTCGTCGTGCCGACCGGAGGGAGGCCACTCCCCGCCACAGCTGAACAGTCATCCCGGCCTAGTGGAGGTCTGCGCAGGGGGGGTCTTCCTTGAAATGTTACCCGGCTTTTGAGCTCTCCTGTCCGGCGTGGGTTTGCGTCAGCGGCCGGTGTCATTTACTCGTCGTGCCGACCGGAGGGAGGCCACTCCCCGCCACAGCTGAACAGTCATCCCGGCCTAGTGGAGGTCTGCGCAGGGGGGGTCTTCCTTGAAATGTTACCCGGCTTTTGAGCTCTCCTGTCCGGCGTGGGTTTGCGTCAGCGGCCGGTGTCATTTACTCGTCGTGCCGACCGGAGGGAGGCCACTCCCCGCCACAGCTGAACAGTCATCCCGGCCTAGTGGAGGTCTGCGCAGGGGGGGTCTTCCTTGAAATGTTACCCGGCTTTTGAGCTCTCCTGTCCGGCGTGGGTTTGCGTCAGCGGCCGGTGTCATTTACTCGTCGTGCCGACCGGAGGGAGGCCACTCCCCGCCACAGCTGAACAGTCATCCCGGCCTAGTGGAGGTCTGCGCAGGGGGGGTCTTCCTTGAAATGTTACCCGGCTTTTGAGCTCTCCTGTCCGGCGTGGGTTTGCGTCAGCGGCCGGTGTCATTTACTCGTCGTGCCGACCGGAGGGAGGCCACTCCCCGCCACAGCTGAACAGTCATCCCGGCCTAGTGGAGGTCTGCGCAGGGGGGGTCTTCCTTGAAATGTTACCCGGCTTTTGAGCTCTCCTGTCCGGCGTGGGTTTGCGTCAGCGGCCGGTGTCATTTACTCGTCGTGCCGACCGGAGGGAGGCCACTCCCCGCCACAGCTGAACAGTCATCCCGGCCTAGTGGAGGTCTGAGCAGGGGGGGTCTTCCTTGAAATGTTACCCGGCTTTTGAGCTCTCCTGTCCGGCGTGGGTTTGCGTCAGCGGCCGGTGTCATTTACTCGTCGTGTCCACCGGAGGGAGGCCACTCCCCGCCGCAGCTGCAGCGGCAGCTTTGAAACGTCATCCCGGCCCCCTGGAACTGTGCGCGGGGGGGGCGATGCGTCCCGTGCGAGGTACCAGGTCGCGCTGCGCCGTCTGCCTGGCCGCTTTGGGCCCGCTGGAAGTCTATTAAAGCTCCGCGATCTCCGCCTCGGTGCTTAAAAAAGCGTCCATCCGCTCTCCTGGAGCTTCTTTCGGTCATCTCGTCCGCGTGCACGGCCTGCCGGTGGCACCGGCTGGAGCTCCGCAAAAAGCTCCATTTCTGTTAAAAATGCTTAGCCGCGTCCCTGGAAGCCCAATCGGGCGTAGAAAGTGAGGGGGAAGGCCCCCAAAGCACCGGCTGGAAGTCCCAAAAAAGCTCCATGATTGGTCAATAATGCTTAGCCGCCTCCCTGGAAGCCTAATCGGGCATAAAAAGCTAGGCGGAACGGCCCCAAAGCTCCACACGGAAGTCCCAAAAAAGCTCCATGATTGGTCAATAATGCTTAGCCGCCTCCCTGGAAGCCTAACCGGGCATAAAAAGCTAGGCGGAACGGCCCCAAAGCTCCACACGGAAGTCCCAAAAAAGCTCCATGATTGGTCAATAATGCTTAGCCGCCTCCCTGGAAGCCTAATCGGGCATAAAAAGCTAGGCGGAACGGCCCCAAAGCTCCACACGGAAGTCCCAAAAAAGCTCCATGATTGGTCAATAATGCTTAGCCGCCTCCCTGGAAGCCTAATCGGGCATAAAAAGCTAGGCGGAACGGCCCCAAAGCTCCACACGGAAGTCCCAAAAAAGCTCCATGATTGGTCAATAATGCTTAGCCGCCTCCCTGGAAGCCTAATCGGGCATAAAAAGTTAGGCGGAACGGCCCCAAAGCTCCACACGGAAGTCCCAAAAAAGCTCCATGATTGGTCAATAATGCTTAGCCGCCTCCCTGGAAGCCTAATCGGGCATAAAAAGCTAGGCGGAACGGCCCCAAAGCTCCACACGGAAGTCCAAAAAAGCTCCATGATTGGTCAATAATGCTTAGCCGCCTCCTGGAAGCCTAATCGGGCATAAAAAGTTAGGCGGAACGGCCCCAAAGCTCCACACGGAAGTCCCAAAAAAGCTCCATGATTGGTCAATAATGCTTAGCCGCCTCCTGGAAGCCTAATCGGGCATAAAAAGCTAGGCGGAACGGCCCAAAGCTCCACACGGAAGTCCCAAAAAAGCTCCATGATTGGTCAATAATGCTTAGCCGCCTCCCTGGAAGCCTAATCGGGCATAAAAAGTTAGGCGGAACGGCCCCAAAGCTCCACACGGAAGTCCGAAAAAAGCTCAAAAATTTTCTAAGTGCCAACGGCTCATTCGCCGTAATGTGTCCGCTCCGCGCTGGTTCCCCGGTCGGCCGCGAATAGCGCAAAATCAGCCTCACGGAAGTTCGAAAAAAGCTCAAAAATTTTCTAAGTGCCAACGGCTCATTCGCCGTAATGTGTCCGCTCCGCGCTGGTTCCCCGGTCGGCCGCGAATAGCGCAAAATCAGCCTCACGGAAGTTCGAAAAAAGCTCAAAAATTTTCTAAGTGCCAACGGCTCATTCGCCGTAATGTGTCCGCTCCGCGCTGGTTCCCCGGTCGGCCGCGAATAGCGCAAAAATCAGCCTAAGTGCAGTACCAACCTTGGCGTGTTGGTGCGCCAGAGTACGATGAGTTGGTCCCCCTAGTCACTGTACTCATTACCTTTACCCCCTAATCGCAAAATATAGTCAGAACGTATATGCAGAAGACTATTTTTTCTTTTTTAAAATTTTCTAAGTGCCAGCGGATGCTGGCACACGAACTGTCCGAGCTACGACGGTTCTCCGGTCGGACAGCGAGGGTGAAAAAGCGGTCCTAAAATCACCGAGGGCTGCCGCACAAGTTGTCCGAAGTGGCGACGGTTCCCCGGTCGGCCACGAATGTCGAAAATTCGGCCTCTCCACCACGGAGGTCGGTGAGAATTTCAGAATATTTTCTAAGTGCCAACGGCTCTTGCGCCGTAAAGTGTCCGCTTTGCCTGGTTCCCTCGGTCGGCCACGAACGGCGAAAAATCAGCCTCTCCTTCTGGAGCTCGCCTAAGTGCCAACGGCTCTTGCGCCGTAATGTGTCCGCTTTGCCTGGTTCCCTCGGTCGGCCACAAATAGCGAAAAATCAGCCTCTCATTCTGGAGCTCGTGCCAACTTTGGCGAATATTTTCTAAGTGCCAACGGCTCTTGCGCCGTAATGTGTCCGCTTTGCCTGGTTCCCTCGGTCGGCCACAAATAGCGAAAAAATCAGCCTCTCCTTCTGGAGCTCGCCTAAGTGCCAACGGCTCTTGCGCCGTAATGTGTCCGCTTTGTCTGGTTCCCTCGGTCGGCCACAAACGGCGAAAAATCAGCCTCTCATTCTGGAGCTCGTGCCAACTTTGGCGAATATTTTCTAAGTGCCAACGGCTCTTGCGCCGTAATGTGTCCGCTTTGCCTGGTTCCCTCGGTCGGCCACAAATAGCGAAAAAATCAGCCTCTCCTTCTGGAGCTCGCCTAAGTGCCAACGGCTCTTGCGCCGTAATGTGTCCGCTTTGTCTGGTTCCCTCGGTCGGCCACAAACGGCGAAAAATCAGCCTCTCATTCTGGAGCTCGTGCCAACTTTGGCGAATATTTTCTAAGTGCCAACGGCTCTTGCGCCGTAATGTGTCCGCTTTGCCTGGTTCCCTCGGTCGGCCACAAATAGCGAAAAATCAGCCTCTCCTTCTGGAGCTCGCCTAAGTGCCAACGGCTCTTGCGCCGTAATGTGTCCGCTTTGCCTGGTTCCTCGGTCGGCCACAAATAGCGAAAAATCAGCCTCTCCTTCTGGAGCTCGTGCCAACTTTGGCGAATATTTTCTAAGTGCCAACGGCTCTTGCGCCGTAATGTGTCCGCTTTGCCTGGTTCCCTCGGTCGGCCACAAATAGCGAAAAAATCAGCCTCTCCTTCTGGAGCTCGCCTAAGTGCCAACGGCTCTTGCGCCGTAATGTGTCCGCTTTGTCTGGTTCCCTCGGTCGGCCACAAACGGCGAAAAATCAGCCTCTCATTCTGGAGCTCGTGCCAACTTTGGCGAATATTTTCTAAGTGCCAACGGCTCTTGCGCCGTAATGTGTCCGCTTTGCCTGGTTCCCTCGGTCGGCCACGAACGGCGAAAAATCAGCCTCTCCTTCTGGAGCTCGCCTAAGTGCCAACGGCTCTTGCGCCGTAATGTGTCCGCTTTGTCTGGTTCCCTCGGTCGGCCACAAACGGCGAAAAATCAGCCTCTCATTCTGGAGCTCGTGCCAACTTTGGCGAATATTTTCTAAGTGCCAACGGCTCTTGCGCCGTAATGTGTCCGCTTTGCCTGGTTCCCTCGGTCGGCCACGAACGGCGAAAAATCAGCCTCTCCTTCTGGAGCTCGCCTAAGTGCCAACGGCTCTTGCGCCGTAATGTGTCCGCTTTGCCTGGTTCCCTCGGTCGGCCACAAATAGCGAAAAATCAGCCTCTCCTTCTGGAGCTCGTGCCAACTTTGGCGAATATTTTCTAAGTGCCAACGGCTCTTGCGCCGTAATGTGTCCGCTTTGCCTGGTTCCCTCGGTCGGCCACAAATAGCGAAAAACCAGCCTCTCCTTCTGGAGCTCGCCTAAGTGCCAACGCTCTTGCGCCGTAATGTGTCCGCTTTGTCTGGTTCCCTCGGTCGGCCACAAACGGCGAAAAATCAGCCTCTCATTCTGGAGCTCGTGCCAACTTTGGCGAATATTTTCTAAGTGCCAACGGCTCTTGCGCCGTAATGTGTCCGCTTTGCCTGGTTCCCTCGGTCGGCCACAAATAGCGAAAAAATCAGCCTCTCCTTCTGGAGCTCGCCTAAGTGCCAACGGCTCTTGCGCCGTAATGTGTCCGCTTTGCCTGGTTCCCTCGGTCGGCCACAAACGGCGAAAAATCAGCCTCTCATTCTGGAGCTCGTGCCAACTTTGGCGAATATTTTCTAAGTGCCAACGGCTCTTGCGCCGTAATGTGTCCGCTTTGCCTGGTTCCCTCGGTCGGCCACAAATAGCGAAAAACCAGCCTCTCCTTCTGGAGCTCGCCTAAGTGCCAACGGCTCTTGCGCCGTAATGTGTCCGCTTTGTCTGGTTCCCTCGGTCGGCCACAAACGGCGAAAAATCAGCCTCTCATTCTGGAGCTCGTGCCAACTTTGGCGAATATTTTCTAAGTGCCAACGGCTCTTGCGCCGTAATGTGTCCGCTTTGCCTGGTTCCCTCGGTCGGCCACAAATAGCGAAAAAATCAGCCTCTCCTTCTGGAGCTCGCCTAAGTGCCAACGGCTCTTGCGCCGTAATGTGTCCGCTTTGCCTGGTTCCCTCGGTCGGCCACAAACGGCGAAAAATCAGCCTCTCATTCTGGAGCTCGTGCCAACTTTGGCGAATATTTTCTAAGTGCCAACGGCTCTTGCGCCGTAATGTGTCCGCTTTGCCTGGTTCCCTCGGTCGGCCACAAATAGCGAAAAAATCAGCCTCTCCTTCTGGAGCTCGCCTAAGTGCCAACGGCTCTTGCGCCGTAATGTGTCCGCTTTGTCTGGTTCCCTCGGTCGGCCACAAACGGCGAAAAATCAGCCTCTCATTCTGGAGCTCGTGCCAACTTTGGCGAATATTTTCTAAGTGCCAACGGCTCTTGCGCCGTAATGTGTCCGCTTTGCCTGGTTCCCTCGGTCGGCCACAAATAGCGAAAAAATCAGCCTCTCCTTCTGGAGCTCGCCTAAGTGCCAACGGCTCTTGCGCCGTAATGTGTCCGCTTTGCCTGGTTCCCTCGGTCGGCCACAAACGGCGAAAAATCAGCCTCTCATTCTGGAGCTCGTGCCAACTTTGGCGAATATTTTCTAAGTGCCAACGGCTCTTGCGCCGTAATGTGTCCGCTTTGCCTGGTTCCCTCGGTCGGCCACGAACGGCGAAAAACCAGCCTCTCCTTCTGGAGCTCGCCTAAGTGCCAACGGCTCTTGCGCCGTAATGTGTCCGCTTTGCCTGGTTCCCTCGGTCGGCCACAAACGGCGAAAAATCAGCCTCTCCTTCTGGAGCTCGCCTAAGTGCCAACGGCTCTTGCGCCGTAATGTGTCCGCTTTGCCTGGTTCCCTCGGTCGGCCACAAATAGCGAAAAACCAGCCTCTCCTTCTGGAGCTCGCCTAAGTGCCAACGGCTCTTGCGCCGTAATGTGTCCGCTTTGCCTGGTTCCCTCGGTCGGCCACAAACGGCGAAAAATCAGCCTCTCCTTCTGGAGCTCGCCTAAGTGCCAACGGCTCTTGCGCCGTAATGTGTCCGCTTTGCCTGGTTCCCTCGGTCGGCCACAAATAGCGAAAAACCAGCCTCTCCTTCTGGAGCTCGCCTAAGTGCCAACGGCTCTTGCGCCGTAATGTGTCCGCTTTGCCTGGTTCCCTCGGTCGGCCACAAACGGCGAAAAATCAGCCTCTCCTTCTGGAGCTCGCCTAAGTGCCAACGGCTCTTGCGCCGTAATGTGTCCGCTTTGCCTGGTTCCCTCGGTCGGCCACAAATAGCGAAAAACCAGCCTCTCCTTCTGGAGCTCGCCTAAGTGCCAACGGCTCTTGCGCCGTAATGTGTCCGCTTTGCCTGGTTCCCTCGGTCGGCCACAAACGGCGAAAAATCAGCCTCTCCTTCTGGAGCTCGCCTAAGTGCCAACGGCTCTTGCGCCGTAATGTGTCCGCTTTGCCTGGTTCCCTCGGTCGGCCACAAATAGCGAAAAACCAGCCTCTCCTTCTGGAGCTCGCCTAAGTGCCAACGGCTCTTGCGCCGTAATGTGTCCGCTTTGCCTGGTTCCCTCGGTCGGCCACAAACGGCGAAAAATCAGCCTCTCCTTCTGGAGCTCGCCTAAGTGCCAACGGCTCTTGCGCCGTAATGTGTCCGCTTTGCCTGGTTCCCTCGGTCGGCCACAAATAGCGAAAAACCAGCCTCTCCTTCTGGAGCTCGCCTAAGTGCCAACGGCTCTTGCGCCGTAATGTGTCCGCTTTGCCTGGTTCCCTCGGTCGGCCACAAACGGCGAAAAATCAGCCTCTCCTTCTGGAGCTCGCCTAAGTGCCAACGGCTCTTGCGCCGTAATGTGTCCGCTTTGCCTGGTTCCCTCGGTCGGCCACAAATAGCGAAAAACCAGCCTCTCCTTCTGGAGCTCGCGCCAACTTTGTCAAAAAATTTCTAAGTGCCAACGGCTCTTGCGCCGTAAAGTGTCCGCTTTGCCTGGTTCCCTCGGTCGGCCACAAATAGCGAAAAATCAGCCTCTCCTTCTGGAGCTCGCCTAAGTGCCAACGGCTCTTGCGCCGTAATGTGTCCGCTTTGCCTGGTTCCCTCGGTCGGCCACAAATAGCGAAAAACCAGCCTCTCCTTCTGGAGCTCGCCTAAGTGCCAACGGCTCTTGCGCCGTAATGTGTCCGCTTTGCCTGGTTCCCTCGGTCGGCCACAAATAGCGAAAAATCAGCCTCTCCTTCTGGAGCTCGCCTAAGTGCCAACGGCTCTTGCGCCGTAATGTGTCCGCTTTGCCTGGTTCCCTCGGTCGGCCACAAATAGCGAAAAACCAGCCTCTCCTTCTGGAGCTCGCGCCAACTTTGTCAAAAAATTTCTAAGTGCCAACGGCTCTTGCGCCGTAAAGTGTCCGCTTTGCCTGGTTCCCTCGGTCGGCCACAAATAGCGAAAAATCAGCCTCTCCTTCTGGAGCTCGTGCCAACTTTGGCGAATATTTTCTAAGTGCCAACGGCTCTTGCGCCGTAATGTGTCCGCTTTGCCTGGTTCCCTCGGTCGGCCACAAATAGCGAAAAATCAGCCTCTCCTTCTGGAGCTCGCCTAAGTGCCAACGGCTCTTGCGCCGTAAAGTGTCCGCTTTGTCTGGTTCCCTCGGTCGGCCACAAACGGCGAAAAATCAGCCTCTCCTTCTGGAGCTCGTGCCAACTTTGGCGAATATTTTCTAAGTGCCAACGGCTCTTGCGCCGTAAAGTGTCCGCTTTGTCTGGTTCCCTCGGTCGGCCACAAATAGCGAAAAATCAGCCTCTCCTTCTGGAGCTCGCGCAAGTGCCAACGGCTCTTGCGCCGTAAAGTGTCCGCTTTGTCTGGTTCCCTCGGTCGGCCACAAATAGCGAAAAATCAGCCTCTCCTTCTGGAGCTCGTGCCAACTTTGGCGAATATTTTCTAAGTGCCAACGGCTCTTGCGCCGTAATGTGTCCGCTTTGTCTGGTTCCCTCGGTCGGCCACAAATAGCGAAAAATCAGCCTCTCCTTCTGGAGCTCGCGCAAGTGCCAACGGCTCTTGCGCCGTAAAGTGTCCGCTTTGTCTGGTTCCCTCGGTCGGCCACAAATAGCGAAAAATCAGCCTCTCCTTCTGGAGCTCGTGCCAACTTTGGCGAATATTTTCTAAGTGCCAACGGCTCTTGCGCCGTAATGTGTCCGCTTTGTCTGGTTCCCTCGGTCGGCCACAAATAGCGAAAAATCAGCCTCTCCTTCTGGAGCTCGCGCAAGTGCCAACGGCTCTTGCGCCGTAAAGTGTCCGCTTTGTCTGGTTCCCTCGGTCGGCCACAAATAGCGAAAAATCAGCCTCTCCTTCTGGAGCTCGTGCCAACTTTGGCGAATATTTTCTAAGTGCCAACGGCTCTTGCGCCGTAATGTGTCCGCTTTGTCTGGTTCCCTCGGTCGGCCACAAATAGCGAAAAATCAGCCTCTCCTTCTGGAGCTCGCGCAAGTGCCAACGGCTCTTGCGCCGTAAAGTGTCCGCTTTGTCTGGTTCCCTCGGTCGGCCACAAATAGCGAAAAATCAGCCTCTCCTTCTGGAGCTCGTGCCAACTTTGGCGAATATTTTCTAAGTGCCAACGGCTCTTGCGCCGTAATGTGTCCGCTTTGTCTGGTTCCCTCGGTCGGCCACAAATAGCGAAAAATCAGCCTCTCCTTCTGGAGCTCGTGCCAACTTTGGCGAATATTTTCTAAGTGCCAACGGCTCTTGCGCCGTAAAGTGTCCGCTTTGCCTGGTTCCCTCGGTCGGCCACAAATAGCGAAAAATCAGCCTCTCCTTCTGGAGCTCGCGCCAACTTTGTCAAAAAATTTCTAAGTGCCAACGGCTCTTGCGCCGTAAAGTGTCCGCTTTGCCTGGTTCCCTCGGTCGGCCACAAATAGCGAAAAATCAGCCTCTCCTTCTGGAGCTCGCGCCAACTTTGTCGAAAAATTTCTAAGTGCCAACGGCTCTTGCGCCGTAAAGTGTCCGCTTTGTCTGGTTCCCTCGGTCGGCCGCAAATAGCGAAAAATCAGCCTCTCGCCCGTCAGGTACCAGGCGTTGGGGTACCAGGGGTAAGTGCAGTACCAGCTTTGGTCTGTTGGTGCGCCAGAGTACGATGAGTTGGTCCCCCTAGTCACTGTACTCATTACCTTTACCCCCAAATCGCAAAATATAGTCAGAACGAGTGTGGGGAACACAAGTTTTGGCCCCGAGAACCAGGCGGCTGGTGTCTCTAGCGATGTGTTCCCCCCCAAAAAGTGTTCACATGCTCGGACAGCGAACCTAGGAGCTACCGCAAAGCACTCTGGAAGTGCAAGAGCGAAAAATTTTCTAAGTACAAAAACTCTCGAAAATTTTCAAAGTGTCACAGTGCTCGAAAATTTTCAAAGTGCTACATGCTTTCCATCCAAGGAAGGAATAGTGGAGGACCGGCCGCCTCCTTAAACACAAGCCGGCGGAACGACGGGGAGGACCGGCCGCCTCCTTAAACACAGGCCGGTGGAACGTTTGGCAGAATTCTTCTCGTGGAGGACCGGCCGCCTCCTTAAACACAAGCCGGCGGAACGACGGGGAGGACCGGCCGCCTCCTTAAACACAGGCCGGTGGAACGTTTGGCAGAATTCTTCTCGTGGAGGACCGGCCGCCTCCTTAAACACAGGCCGGTGGGAACGGTTGGCAGAATTGCGTGACGGCCGCCTGCTCCCGGCGTCCGCACGTGAACGAACACCCCCTCCCGGGGACGGCCGTCTGCTCCCGACCGCCGTCCTTCACCCCCTCACCTTCCGGACCCCCGTCTGCTCCCGGCGGGCCTCCGAGTACCCCCACCTTCTCCCGAACTGACCGACAGGCAATGAGACCCGCCTTGGTAGGGCCCCCACCGGCCCCGGCTCGCGCCGGCGTTGGGTGGACGGTTCCTCCCCACTTGCGGGTCGCTCTCCACGGAGGACCGGTCGCCTCACTAAACATAGGCCGGGCGAAAATCTGCGAATGTTATACATCCAAGGAGGGAGGACCGGCCGCCTCCTTAAACCACCGGCCGGGCGAAAATATGCGAATGTTATACATCCAAGGAGGGAGGACCGGTCGCCTCACTAAACATAGGCCGGGCGAAAATCTGCGAATGTTATACATCCAAGGAGGGAGGACCGGCCGCCTCCTTAAACCACCGGCCGGGCGAAAATCTGCGAATGTTATACATCCAAGAAAGGAAGGAAGGAGGGAACCGGCCGCCTCCTTAAACACAGGCCGGGCGAAAATCTGCGAATCTTATCCATCCAAGGACGGAGGACCGGCCGCCTCCTTAAACACAGGCCGGTAGGAACGGTTGGCAGAATCGCGTGACGGCCGCCTGCTCCCGGCGTCCGCACGTGAACGAACACCCCCTCCCGGGGACGGCCGTCTGCTCCCGGCCGCCGTCCTTCACCCCCCTCAGCTTCCGGACCCCCGTCTGCTCCCGGCGGGCCTCCGAGTACCCTCCCCTTCTCCCGAACTGACCGACTGGCACTCATGACCCGCCTTGGTAGGGCCCCCACCGGCCCCGGCTCGCGCCGGCGTTGGGTGGACGGTTCCTCCCCACTTGCGGGTCGCACTCTAGCGCCTCGGCCGCCGCGAGAGCGTGCGCTACGCGCCGCCCCCGCAGGCCTTGGCGCGACCGAACGGCAGCGAGACCGAGACGCCCCGAATCACCCACCTAGAGGAAATCAACGGAGGCCGAGCGCGCGATCCGATTGCGGCACGCCGCGTGGGTGTCCGCCGGCCGCGCCGGTCTACCGCGAATGCTGTTTCTCAAACCCTTGCCTAACCAGACGGCACCGCGGGATGTGTTGTCGCAACTCTGCTCGACTATCCGAATAGCCTTTCCCGACTACCGCGTTGCGGGAGGCGTCTTTCGTGCCGCCGGTGGCGTATGACCTTCCGCGAGAGGCGTGCGGGCTCGGGGGGGCCGCAACGACCGAGTCTGACTCGGACGGGGCGCAGCTTCCCTCCCGGTCACAGCAATAAGCGCCGAACGCAGCGTTGGTCACCAGCCACCCCGGCGGGTTCGTCGGGAGCGCCGGTACCCTTCCGTAGCTAGTTGCCAGCTGGCCACAGCGGGCCGCACCGACCGAGTCTGACTCGGACGGGGCGCAGCTTCCCGTCTGGGTGACAGCGGCGCTGAGGACGGCGGGGCGGCCGGAACCCCTTCGACCCCCCGGCTCCCACCAGTGTCGATCAAACTCCGCATCCTGGCCGTAGCGCGAGACCGGCGGGCCGCAACGACCGAGTCTGACTCGGACGGGGCGCAGCTTCCCGCTTGGGCCTCGGCGCGCGCGCCTCGCGCGGGCAAGTCGCCGGCACAGCGCCGCGCCAACCGACCCCCGCTTTACGGAAACGAAGCGAGCCTCAGCGGGCCGCAACGACCGAGTCTGACTCGGACGGGGCGCAGCTTCCCGCCTGGGTCATCGCACGTTCCCCCAGCTCGGGCCTGGGAGGCCGACGCCTTTCCCCCGGACCACCGCCGTGCCCGCACGGTTCATCCTCGGCCCCCGCTGGCCAAGCCCGACCGACGTGCCACCCCCGTTGCCGAGTTCGCTCTTCCCGAGCTTCGTCCCCAACCCTCACGCGAGCCGTCCGTCCCCCGAACCGACCGACGGGAGCCGCTTGCCAAGCGACGTCAGCGTCAGCGTCCTACGGGTCTGATCTGGCCACAGTACTTGCGCGGCAGATAGCGACACCGCGGCGGCGGCGGCGGCGGCGGCAGCCAAAGGGCGGGCCCAGCT
>NW_026872371.1:15000-21898 GCF_033458585.1 Syngnathus typhle | reverse complement strand
CGTCTCATGCTGCAAGAAATACGTCAACGTCTTTGGCATCTATGGGAATAAAGGGAGAGAAACTGATGGTGTGGCCCCCATGCTCCCCTGACCTCAATCCTATTGAAAACTTGTGGAGCATCGTCAAGCAGAAAATCTACGAAGGTGGGAGGCAGTTCAATTCCAAAGAGCAGCTCTGGCAGGCTATTCTTAGATCCTGCCAAGAAATTCAACCAGAAACTGTACAAAAACTCACAAGTTCAGTGGATGGAAGAATCGTGAAGCTGCTGTTGAACAAAGGGTCCTATGTTAAAATGTAACTTTGTTTTTTATTGAAATAAAGGGTCCTATGTTAAAATGTAACTTGTTTGTCTTTTCTTTGAAATAGCTTTTGATTTCAGTAAATATGACCTCCTAATGCTGTAAATTCTTAAGATGGGCATTTCAGTTCATAAAAACCTATAAAATGTTATAAAACTCTGTTGTGCGTAATAATGTGGAACAGTGCATTTTAAGTTTTTTATTTTTTAAAAATTCTGTGATCATTCGGAGGTTTGTTCAATAAAATTAGAATTCATCAAAATAATGGTTGATGACTTGAAAATTATGCTGACTCATTTTGCATCGACTATTTAGGAAAATCTGAGATAAATGTCACTTGCATAATAATTTGGAACACGGTGTAAGTGCGATTGCTGGTGTATTTACTCGTCGTGTCCACCGGAGGACGGCAAATCCCCGCCGCAGCTGCAGCGGCAGCGCTTAAATGTCTTCCCGGCCGCCTGGAACTCTGCACGGGGCGTGTTTCGTCCCGCGCAGCGGTACCAGATCGCGCTGCGCCGTCAGCCGAGCCGCGCGCGGTCCGCTGGAAGTCTACACTGTGTTCCAAATTATTATGCAAATTGTATTTATGTGTCATAAAGATTACATTTTTTGTTTTTCAATTAAACTCATGGATGGTATTACGTGTCAGGGCTCTTTGGATCACTGAGATCAATCTCAGACACCGGGGATCATTACCGGCCAGTTGAGCCCAAATTAAGGAAAAACTACTTAAGAATGGTGTTCCACATTATTAAGCAGATAATTTGAAGTTCGCTTTGAGCAGTGGCGGACGCCAACCCACGACCGGTGGGAGAGCTCGGAGGGCGGATGGGCTTTCAAGGAAGCCCCCCAGGCCGGTCCCACTCGCACTTAGAATTTTTTTTTTTTTTGGCTTCCATAATGTACCGGGCAGCGGACGCGAAACCCACGCCGGGCAGGAGAGCTCGAAAGGCGGCTAAGCATTCAAGGAAGCACCGTCTGGAGCTTCAGAGCCGTTCCGCCTGACTTTTAACGTAGAGTACCGGGCGCAAACCACTAACTCAAGCCCGGCATGGCAGCTCGAAAGGCGGCTAAGCATTCAAGGAAGCACCGTCTGGAGCTTCAGAGCCGTTCCGCCTGACTTTTAACGTAGAGTACCGGGCGCAAACCACTAACTCAAGCCCGGCATGGCAGCTCGAAAGGCGGCTAAGCATTCAAGGAAGCACCGTCTGGAGCTTCAGAGCCGTTCCGCCTGACTTTTAACGTAGAGTACCGGGCGCAAACCACTAACTCAAGCCCGGCATGGCAGCTCGAAAGGCGGCTAAGCATTCAAGGAAGCACCGTCTGGAGCTTCAGAGCCGTTCCGCCTGACTTTTAACGTAGAGTACCGGGCGCAAACCACTAACTCAAGCCCGGCATGGCAGCTCGAAAGGCGGCTAAGCATTCAAGGAAGCACCGTCTGGAGCTTCAGAGCCGTTCCGCCTGACTTTTAACGTAGAGTACCGGGCGCAAACCACTAACTCAAGCCCGGCATGGCAGCTCGAAAGGCGGCTAAGCATTCAAGGAAGCACCGTCTGGAGCTTCAGAGCCGTTCCGCCTGACTTTTAACGTAGAGTACCGGGCGCAAACCACTAACTCAAGCCCGGCATGGCAGCTCGAAAGGCGGCTAAGCATTCAAGGAAGCACCGTCTGGAGCTTCAGAGCCGTTCCGCCTGACTTTTAACGTAGAGTACCGGGCGCAAACCACTAACTCAAGCCCGGCATGGCAGCTCGAAAGGCGGCTAAGCATTCAAGGAAGCACCGTCTGGAGCTTCAGAGCCGTTCCGCCTGACTTTTAACGTAGAGTACCGGGCGCAAACCACTAACTCAAGCCCGGCATGGCAGCTCGAAAGGCGGCTAAGCATTCAAGGAAGCACCGTCTGGAGCTTCAGAGCCGTTCCGCCTGACTTTTAACGTAGAGTACCGGGCGCAAACCACTAACTCAAGCCCGGCATGGCAGCTCGAAAGGCGGCTAAGCATTCAAGGAAGCACCGTCTGGAGCTTCAGAGCCGTTCCGCCTGACTTTTAACGTAGAGTACCGGGCGCAAACCACTAACTCAAGCCCGGCATGGCAGCTCGAAAGGCGGCTAAGCATTCAAGGAAGCACCGTCTGGAGCTTCAGAGCCGTTCCGCCTGACTTTTAACGTAGAGTACCGGGCGCAAACCACTAACTCAAGCCCGGCATGGCAGCTCGAAAGGCGGCTAAGCATTCAAGGAAGCACCGTCTGGAGCTTCAGAGCCGTTCCGCCTGACTTTTAACGTAGAGTACCGGGCGCAAACCACTAACTCAAGCCCGGCATGGCAGCTCGAAAGGCGGCTAAGCATTCAAGGAAGCACCGTCTGGAGCTTCAGAGCCGTTCCGCCTGACTTTTAACGTAGAGTACCGGGCGCAAACCACTAACTCAAGCCCGGCATGGCAGCTCGAAAGGCGGCTAAGCATTCAAGGAAGCACCGTCTGGAGCTTCAGAGCCGTTCCGCCTGACTTTTAACGTAGAGTACCGGGCGCAAACCACTAACTCAAGCCCGGCATGGCAGCTCGAAAGGCGGCTAAGCATTCAAGGAAGCACCGTCTGGAGCTTCAGAGCCGTTCCGCCTGACTTTTAACGTAGAGTACCGGGCGCAAACCACTAACTCAAGCCCGGCATGGCAGCTCGAAAGGCGGCTAAGCATTCAAGGAAGCACCGTCTGGAGCTTCAGAGCCGTTCCGCCTGACTTTTAACGTAGAGTACCGGGCGCAAACCACTAACTCAAGCCCGGCATGGCAGCTCGAAAGGCGGCTAAGCATTCAAGGAAGCACCGTCTGGAGCTTCAGAGCCGTTCCGCCTGACTTTTAACGTAGAGTACCGGGCGCAAACCACTAACTCAAGCCCGGCATGGCAGCTCGAAAGGCGGCTAAGCATTCAAGGAAGCACCGTCTGGAGCTTCAGAGCCGTTCCGCCTGACTTTTAACGTAGAGTACCGGGCGCAAACCACTAACTCAAGCCCGGCATGGCAGCTCGAAAGGCGGCTAAGCATTCAAGGAAGCACCGTCTGGAGCTTCAGAGCCGTTCCGCCTGACTTTTAACGTAGAGTACCGGGCGCAAACCACTAACTCAAGCCCGGCATGGCAGCTCGAAAGGCGGCTAAGCATTCAAGGAAGCACCGTCTGGAGCTTCAGAGCCGTTCCGCCTGACTTTTAACGTAGAGTACCGGGCGCAAACCACTAACTCAAGCCCGGCATGGCAGCTCGAAAGGCGGCTAAGCATTCAAGGAAGCACCGTCTGGAGCTTCAGAGCCGTTCCGCCTGACTTTTAACGTAGAGTACCGGGCGCAAACCACTAACTCAAGCCCGGCATGGCAGCTCGAAAGGCGGCTAAGCATTCAAGGAAGCACCGTCTGGAGCTTCAGAGCCGTTCCGCCTGACTTTTAACGTAGAGTACCGGGCGCAAACCACTAACTCAAGCCCGGCATGGCAGCTCGAAAGGCGGCTAAGCATTCAAGGAAGCACCGTCTGGAGCTTCAGAGCCGTTCCGCCTGACTTTTAACGTAGAGTACCGGGCGCAAACCACTAACTCAAGCCCGGCATGGCAGCTCGAAAGGCGGCTAAGCATTCAAGGAAGCACCGTCTGGAGCTTCAGAGCCGTTCCGCCTGACTTTTAACGTAGAGTACCGGGCGCAAACCACTAACTCAAGCCCGGCATGGCAGCTCGAAAGGCGGCTAAGCATTCAAGGAAGCACCGTCTGGAGCTTCAGAGCCGTTCCGCCTGACTTTTAACGTAGAGTACCGGGCGCAAACCACTAACTCAAGCCCGGCATGGCAGCTCGAAAGGCGGCTAAGCATTCAAGGAAGCACCGTCTGGAGCTTCAGAGCCGTTCCGCCTGACTTTTAACGTAGAGTACCGGGCGCAAACCACTAACTCAAGCCCGGCATGGCAGCTCGAAAGGCGGCTAAGCATTCAAGGAAGCACCGTCTGGAGCTTCAGAGCCGTTCCGCCTGACTTTTAACGTAGAGTACCGGGCGCAAACCACTAACTCAAGCCCGGCATGGCAGCTCGAAAGGCGGCTAAGCATTCAAGGAAGCACCGTCTGGAGCTTCAGAGCCGTTCCGCCTGACTTTTAACGTAGAGTACCGGGCGCAAACCACTAACTCAAGCCCGGCATGGCAGCTCGAAAGGCGGCTAAGCATTCAAGGAAGCACCGTCTGGAGCTTCAGAGCCGTTCCGCCTGACTTTTAACGTAGAGTACCGGGCGCAAACCACTAACTCAAGCCCGGCATGGCAGCTCGAAAGGCGGCTAAGCATTCAAGGAAGCGACGCCGGCCGGTCCGCGGGCCAAATAGGGTCCAGTAAAGTACCGGGCGCGGCCACTAACGCCTTGTGGCGGTCGCCTTGTGGCGGTCGGGGGGTGGCGGTCGGGGCTGGCGCTTGGGGCCGGTGGCGGTCGCCTTGTGGCGGTCGCCTTGTGGCGGTCGGGGGGTGGCGGTCGGGGCTGGCGCTTGGGGCCAGTGGCGGTCGCCTTGTGGCGGTCGCCTTGTGGCGGTCGCCTTGTGGCGGTCGCCTTGTGGCGGTCGCCTTGTGGCGGTCGCCTTGTGGCGGTCGGGGGGTGGCGGTCGGGGCTGGCGCTTGGGGCCAGTGGCGGTCGCCTTGTGGCGGTCGCCTTGTGGCGGTCGCCTTGTGGCGGTCGCCTTGTGGCGGTCGCCTTGTGGCGGTCGGGGGGTGGCGGTCGGGGCTGGCGCTTGGGGCCGGTGGCGGTCGCCTTGTGGCGGTCGCCTTGTGGCGGTCGCCTTGTGGCGGTCGCCTTGTGGCGGTCGCCTTGTGGCGGTCGGGGGGTGGCGGTCGGGGCTGGCGCTTGGGGCCGGTGGCGGTCGCCTTGTGGCGGTCGCCTTGTGGCGGTCGGGGGGTGGCGGTCGGGGCTGGCGCTTGGGGCCAGTGGCGGTCGCCTTGTGGCGGTCGCCTTGTGGCGGTCGCCTTGTGGCGGTCGCCTTGTGGCGGTCGCCTTGTGGCGGTCGCCTTGTGGCGGTCGGGGGGTGGCGGTCGGGGCTGGCGCTTGGGGCCAGTGGCGGTCGCCTTGTGGCGGTCGCCTTGTGGCGGTCGCCTTGTGGCGGTCGCCTTGTGGCGGTCGCCTTGTGGCGGTCGGGGGGTGGCGGTCGGGGCTGGCGCTTGGGGCTGGCGTCCGCCAATAGTGGTTTAATTTCGGGAGGAAGATTGATTTTCGTCCCAAGCCCGCCGCTGGAGAAAATTTTAGGTACCAGGAGTGGATTTTTTTTGTCCACTCAGGAGGGGGACGTTGGCTGGTTTGGTGTCCGGGGGAAAGTGCTCTTTTCTCGGCCAGGAGAAAGATTAGACTCCCAGCCCGCCGCTGGAGAAAATTCTAGGTACCAGGAGTGGATTTTTTTTGTCCACTCAGGAGGGGGACGTGCTTTGTTGTCCGGGGGAAAGTGCTCTTTTCTCGGCCAGGAGAAAGATTAGACTCCCAGCCCGCCGCTGGAGAAAATCTTAGGTACCAGGAGTGGATTTTTTTTGTCCACTCAGGAGGGGGACGTGCTTTGTTGTCCGGGGAGAGTGCCTGGTCCCCGGACCAGCCTCTTAGGCGCGCCCGCTGTCATTCTCCGGAGATTAAGTTATACTAAGGGGAGGCTGCCTCCTCCCGCCTGCTGCCCGAGGATGCTGCCTCATCCCCGGACTGGCCTCTTGCGCGCGCCCGCTGTCATTCTCCGGAGACTAAGTTATACTAAGGGGAGGCTGCCTCCTCCCGCCTGCTGCCCGAGGATGCTGCCTCATCCCCGGACTGGCCTCTTGCGCGCGCCCGCTGTCATTCTCCGGAGACTAAGTTATACTAAGGGGAGGCTGCCTCCTCCCGCCTGCTGCCCGAGGATGCTGCCTCATCCCCGGACTGGCCTCTTGCGCGCGCCCGCTGTCATTCTCCGGAGACTAAGTTATACTAAGGGGAGGCTGCCTCCTCCCGCCTGCTGCCCGAGGATGCTGCCTCATCCCCGGACTGGCCTCTTGCGCGCGCCCGCTGTCATTCTCCGGAGACTAAGTTATACTAAGGGGAGGCTGCCTCCTCCCGCCTGCTGCCCGAGGATGCTGCCTCATCCCCGGACTGGCCTCTTGCGCGCGCCCGCTGTCATTCTCCGGAGACTAAGTTATACTAAGGGGAGGCTGCCTCCTCCCGCCTGCTGCCCGAGGATGCTGCCTCATCCCCGGACTGGCCTCTTGCGCGCGCCCGCTGTCATTCTCCGGAGACTAAGTTATACTAAGGGGAGGCTGCCTCCTCCCGCCTGCTGCCCGAGGATGCTGCCTCATCCCCGGACTGGCCTCTTGCGCGCGCCCGCTGTCATTCTCCGGAGACTAAGTTATACTAAGGGGAGGCTGCCTCCTCCCGCCTGCTGCCCGAGGATGCTGCCTCATCCCCGGACTGGCCTCTTGCGCGCGCCCGCTGTCATTCTCCGGAGACTAAGTTATACTAAGGGGAGGCTGCCTCCTCCCGCCTGCTGCCCGAGGATGCTGCCTCATCCCCGGACTGGCCTCTTGCGCGCGCCCGCTGTCATTCTCCGGAGAATAAGTTATACTAAGGGGAGGCTGCCTCCTCCCGCCTG
>NW_026872371.1:0-5000 GCF_033458585.1 Syngnathus typhle | reverse complement strand
GCGGCGCGTAGCGCACGCTCTCGCGGCGGCCGAGGCGCTAGAGTGCGACCCGCAAGTGGGGAGGAACCGTCCACCCAACGCCGGCGCGAGCCGGGGCCGGTGGGGGCCCTACCAAGGCGGGTCATGAGTGCCAGTCGGTCAGTTCGGGAGAAGGGGAGGGTACTCGGAGGCCCGCCGGGAGCAGACGGGGGTCCGGAAGCTGAGGGGGGTGAAGGACGGCGGCCGGGAGCAGACGGCCGTCCCCGGGAGGGGGTGTTCGTTCACGTGCGGACGCCGGGAGCAGGCGGCCGTCACGCGATTCTGCCAACCGTTCCTACCGGCCTGTGTTTAAGGAGGCGGCCGGTCCTCCGTCCTTGGATGGATAAGATTCGCAGATTTTCGCCCGGCCTGTGTTTAAGGAGGCGGCCGGTTCCCTCCTTCCTTCCTTTCTTGGATGTATAACATTCGCAGATTTTCGCCCGGCCGGTGGTTTAAGGAGGCGGCCGGTCCTCCCTCCTTGGATGTATAACATTCGCAGATTTTCGCCCGGCCTATGTTTAGTGAGGCGACCGGTCCTCCCTCCTTGGATGTATAACATTCGCATATTTTCGCCCGGCCGGTGGTTTAAGGAGGCGGCCGGTCCTCCCTCCTTGGATGTATAACATTCGCAGATTTTCGCCCGGCCGGTGGTTTAAGGAGGCGGCCGGTCCTCCCTCCTTGGATGTATAACATTCGCAGATTTTCGCCCGGCCTATGTTTAGTGAGGCGACCGGTCCTCCGTGGAGAGCGACCCGCAAGTGGGGAGGAACCGTCCACCCAACGCCGGCGCGAGCCGGGGCCGGTGGGGGCCCTACCAAGGCGGGTCTCATTGCCTGTCGGTCAGTTCGGGAGAAGGTGGGGGTACTCGGAGGCCCGCCGGGAGCAGACGGGGGTCCGGAAGGTGAGGGGGTGAAGGACGGCGGTCGGGAGCAGACGGCCGTCCCCGGGAGGGGGTGTTCGTTCACGTGCGGACGCCGGGAGCAGGCGGCCGTCACGCAATTCTGCCAACCGTTCCCACCGGCCTGTGTTTAAGGAGGCGGCCGGTCCTCCACGAGAAGAATTCTGCCAAACGTTCCACCGGCCTGTGTTTAAGGAGGCGGCCGGTCCTCCCCGTCGTTCCGCCGGCTTGTGTTTAAGGAGGCGGCCGGTCCTCCACGAGAAGAATTCTGCCAAACGTTCCACCGGCCTGTGTTTAAGGAGGCGGCCGGTCCTCCCCGTCGTTCCGCCGGCTTGTGTTTAAGGAGGCGGCCGGTCCTCCACTATTCCTTCCTTGGATGGAAAGCATGTAGCACTTTGAAAATTTTCGAGCACTGTGACACTTTGAAAATTTTCGAGAGTTTTTGTACTTAGAAAATTTTTCGCTCTTGCACTTCCAGAGTGCTTTGCGGTAGCTCCTAGGTTCGCTGTCCGAGCATGTGAACACTTTTTGGGGGGGAACACATCGCTAGAGACACCAGCCGCCTGGTTCTCGGGGCCAAAACTTGTGTTCCCCACACTCGTTCTGACTATATTTTGCGATTTGGGGGTAAAGGTAATGAGTACAGTGACTAGGGGGACCAACTCATCGTACTCTGGCGCACCAACAGACCAAAGCTGGTACTGCACTTACCCCTGGTACCCCAACGCCTGGTACCTGACGGGCGAGAGGCTGATTTTTCGCTATTTGCGGCCGACCGAGGGAACCAGACAAAGCGGACACTTTACGGCGCAAGAGCCGTTGGCACTTAGAAATTTTTCGACAAAGTTGGCGCGAGCTCCAGAAGGAGAGGCTGATTTTTCGCTATTTGTGGCCGACCGAGGGAACCAGGCAAAGCGGACACTTTACGGCGCAAGAGCCGTTGGCACTTAGAAATTTTTTGACAAAGTTGGCGCGAGCTCCAGAAGGAGAGGCTGATTTTTCGCTATTTGTGGCCGACCGAGGGAACCAGGCAAAGCGGACACTTTACGGCGCAAGAGCCGTTGGCACTTAGAAATTTTTTGACAAAGTTGGCGCGAGCTCCAGAAGGAGAGGCTGATTTTTCGCTATTTGTGGCCGACCGAGGGAACCAGGCAAAGCGGACACTTTACGGCGCAAGAGCCGTTGGCACTTAGAAAATATTCGCCAAAGTTGGCACGAGCTCCAGAAGGAGAGGCTGATTTTTCGCTATTTGTGGCCGACCGAGGGAACCAGACAAAGCGGACACATTACGGCGCAAGAGCCGTTGGCACTTAGAAAATATTCGCCAAAGTTGGCACGAGCTCCAGAAGGAGAGGCTGATTTTTCGCTATTTGTGGCCGACCGAGGGAACCAGACAAAGCGGACACTTTACGGCGCAAGAGCCGTTGGCACTTGCGCGAGCTCCAGAAGGAGAGGCTGATTTTTCGCTATTTGTGGCCGACCGAGGGAACCAGACAAAGCGGACACTTTACGGCGCAAGAGCCGTTGGCACTTAGAAAATATTCGCCAAAGTTGGCACGAGCTCCAGAAGGAGAGGCTGATTTTTCGCCGTTTGTGGCCGACCGAGGGAACCAGACAAAGCGGACACTTTACGGCGCAAGAGCCGTTGGCACTTAGGCGAGCTCCAGAAGGAGAGGCTGATTTTTCGCTATTTGTGGCCGACCGAGGGAACCAGGCAAAGCGGACACATTACGGCGCAAGAGCCGTTGGCACTTAGAAAATATTCGCCAAAGTTGGCACGAGCTCCAGAAGGAGAGGCTGATTTTTCGCTATTTGTGGCCGACCGAGGGAACCAGGCAAAGCGGACACTTTACGGCGCAAGAGCCGTTGGCACTTAGAAATTTTTTGACAAAGTTGGCGCGAGCTCCAGAAGGAGAGGCTGATTTTTCGCCGTTTGTGGCCGACCGAGGGAACCAGGCAAAGCGGACACATTACGGCGCAAGAGCCGTTGGCACTTAGGCGAGCTCCAGAAGGAGAGGCTGGTTTTTCGCTATTTGTGGCCGACCGAGGGAACCAGGCAAAGCGGACACATTACGGCGCAAGAGCCGTTGGCACTTAGGCGAGCTCCAGAAGGAGAGGCTGATTTTTCGCCGTTTGTGGCCGACCGAGGGAACCAGGCAAAGCGGACACATTACGGCGCAAGAGCCGTTGGCACTTAGGCGAGCTCCAGAAGGAGAGGCTGGTTTTTCGCTATTTGTGGCCGACCGAGGGAACCAGGCAAAGCGGACACATTACGGCGCAAGAGCCGTTGGCACTTAGGCGAGCTCCAGAAGGAGAGGCTGATTTTTCGCCGTTTGTGGCCGACCGAGGGAACCAGGCAAAGCGGACACATTACGGCGCAAGAGCCGTTGGCACTTAGGCGAGCTCCAGAAGGAGAGGCTGATTTTTCGCCGTTCGTGGCCGACCGAGGGAACCAGGCAAAGCGGACACATTACGGCGCAAGAGCCGTTGGCACTTAGAAAATATTCGCCAAAGTTGGCACGAGCTCCAGAATGAGAGGCTGATTTTTCGCCGTTTGTGGCCGACCGAGGGAACCAGGCAAAGCGGACACATTACGGCGCAAGAGCCGTTGGCACTTAGGCGAGCTCCAGAAGGAGAGGCTGATTTTTTCGCTATTTGTGGCCGACCGAGGGAACCAGGCAAAGCGGACACATTACGGCGCAAGAGCCGTTGGCACTTAGAAAATATTCGCCAAAGTTGGCACGAGCTCCAGAATGAGAGGCTGATTTTTCGCCGTTTGTGGCCGACCGAGGGAACCAGACAAAGCGGACACATTACGGCGCAAGAGCCGTTGGCACTTAGGCGAGCTCCAGAAGGAGAGGCTGATTTTTCGCTATTTGTGGCCGACCGAGGGAACCAGGCAAAGCGGACACTTTACGGCGCAAGAGCCGTTGGCACTTAGAAAATATTCGCCAAAGTTGGCACGAGCTCCAGAAGGAGAGGCTGATTTTTCGCCGTTTGTGGCCGACCGAGGGAACCAGACAAAGCGGACACATTACGGCGCAAGAGCCGTTGGCACTTAGGCGAGCTCCAGAAGGAGAGGCTGATTTTTCGCTATTTGTGGCCGACCGAGGGAACCAGGCAAAGCGGACACTTTACGGCGCAAGAGCCGTTGGCACTTAGAAAATATTCTGAAATTCTCACCGACCTCCGTGGTGGAGAGGCCGAATTTTCGACATTCGTGGCCGACCGGGGAACCGTCGCCACTCGGACAACTTGTGCGGCAGCCCTCGGTGATTTTAGGACCGCTTTTTCACCCTCGCTGTCCGACCGGAGAACCGTCGTAGCTCGGACAGTTCGTGTGCCAGCATCCGCTGGCACTTAGAAAATTTTAAAAAAGAAAAAAATAGTCTTCTGCATATACGTTCTGACTATATTTTGCGATTAGGGGGTAAAGGTAATGAGTACAGTGACTAGGGGGACCAACTCATCGTACTCTGGCGCACCAACACGCCAAGGTTGGTACTGCACTTAGGCTGATTTTTGCGCTATTCGCGGCCGACCGGGGAACCAGCGCGGAGCGGACACATTACGGCGAATGAGCCGTTGGCACTTAGAAAATTTTTGAGCTTTTTTCGAACTTCCGTGAGGCTGATTTTGCGCTATTCGCGGCCGACCGGGGAACCAGCGCGGAGCGGACACATTACGGCGAATGAGCCGTTGGCACTTAGAAAATTTTTGAGCTTTTTTCGAACTTCCGTGAGGCTGATTTTGCGCTATTCGCGGCCGACCGGGGAACCAGCGCGGAGCGGACACATTACGGCGAATGAGCCGTTGGCACTTAGAAAATTTTTGAGCTTTTTTCGGACTTCCGTGTGGAGCTTTGGGGCCGTTCCGCCTAACTTTTTATGCCCGATTAGGCTTCCAGGGAGGCGGCTAAGCATTATTGACCAATCATGGAGCTTTTTTCGGACTTCCGTGTGGAGCTTTGGGGCCGTTCCGCCTAACTTTTTATGCCCGATTAGGCTTCCAGGGAGGCGGCTAAGCATTATTGACCAATCATGGAGCTTTTTTGGGACTTCCGTGTGGAGCTTTGGGGCCGTTC